>NC_056735.1:1474249122-1474332005 GCF_019279795.1 Protopterus annectens
TCACCTTAAATCATTTAGCTGTTTCATACTACATTTGATCTTCTCATTAAATAATTACCTCCTACCCCTACAGTGCCCTTAACTAACAACTCTAATACTCTCCCTAATATTCAGTCCTACATAGTGTTGAAGGTAGAGTCTTGACATATTTCTTTATATCATGTGACTCTCTGCCCAACTTCCCCTGACAGAGAGAGATACAACACATCATGTTGTTTGGTCCTTATCACTGCTTTCATCTCCAAACATAGTTTATATATATATATTATGAGGTCATCCTCGGATCCTCCTTCTCCATTATGGTACCCACTCAGACTCCTGCATTTAGTAAACTTTCTTTGAATTCCTGTTCGTGATGTGTAGTACTTTTAGTTCCAAGTAATGAACTCCAGTTTCCTCATTTCTAAGCAGTCAAGTGAGCACCCGATCAAAGGAATCAAAAGACTGTGATCTAAAAGATTAAGACTAAAAAAATACATAAAACGAATGAAGTTAATATAGGTACCATTGTGCATGCATAAATATGCAAGCCAAAATTAATGTTCTGGCTCCGTGGTGTATAGGGATAAATCCCTGTGGTGTATAGGGATAAATCCCCAAGACCAGTGACCCAGGCAACCTGGATTCAGTTATGTATCCAAGCACTGGGAAAGTCAGCTGAGAAGAGAAATGACAAGGTAGAACCTGTTCACCTCTTCTTGGGGATGAGGATTCCGAGGCATGTGTCCTGAGATGTACACTCACAGAACCAGGTGAAGATAACTGATGGACAAAAGGGTCTATTTTCAAAGGCACAGTGGAGCCATATAGGCAGCATCACTTGCAGAAGGAAACAAGTTACCAAAACTGCTCCACTGCACCCTCACCTCTATTGGCCTCCTGGGCATGCAGAGGGGAGCAGAAGGATATAAAATTTTGCCCAATAGCTGCATGGATGATGGCCACACTGTGATCAGCTTTCACCTGATTACAGAATAAAGAAGTGGAGTCTCAGCAAATTGCCAGATGATTAATAGATATGGCGACTCCTTAAAATAATTCATGCACAAACAATATCACCTTAGCAGAATTGCTTGACTAAAGGTAAAAAGAACGTCCAACAACCACGAGCTCAATACAAAACTCAAATCTTTAATACGAGTGTAAGCGCTTTCGTTCTGAACTGTCAGAACTTCATCAGACAAGTAATGCACACCCTCATCACCCTTTAAATAGTAATTCAACAAAACATGACTAATATAAAATCATATGACACTCAAAAATCCAAGCAATCAGAAATAATAAAAATAAAACACCATAATTAACATCCAAGCATAATACCACAGTTAACCTATAAGCTTATTGACCAAAAACGGTCCACCACACAGTACAAAAATTGAGTGTTGGAGTACGCAAGAAAAACAAACCCTACTTAAGTTAAAATAATGTGTTAATACCAGTTAAATAAGGCAGACAGTTTCATCTTGTCAACGCCTTTAGCCACATTTGTCTGATCTAGACCCTTCTGAAGAATATCTACATAACTGAAGGATTCAATGACTGCCCCCAGATTTCAGTCTTTGGCAAACTGTCATCCAGAGGCCTTCCACATCAGCCTTGACTTCAGAGAAGTATATTCCGAACAGGAGTGGTCCCAGCACTGAGCCTGTGGCAAACCACTAATAACTGGCCTCTCGCTGGATCTGGATTCACCCACTTTAACTACATGTGTCCTGTCCATGAGCTACTTGGCTATCAATCTGGTGATGTACAGATTTATGCCCAGTTTTGTGAGTTAACTTATAATACCTTAGTCGGGAACTGTGTCAAATGCCTTGGCCAAGTCAAGGTAAGTGGTATGTACTGTTTTACCCTCATTCACGGCCTTAGTGACTTTCTCAAAGAAATCCACCAGATTAAGTAGGCATGACCTACCCTTGACAAAGCCAGACTGGCCCAGGTCCAGTGTTTGGAGGTTTCCTATGTCATTATTTATCAGGTCTGTGATTATTCTTACCATGGCCTTAAATATAAAACTAGTGAAACTTATGGGTCTGTAATTTCCTGGGTCAGTAGATGGTCCCCCTTTATGCAGAGGGATGACCGTTGCTGTCCTCCACTGTATTGGGACAAAGCCGGTCTGGAGGATGTGGTTAAACAGAGATCCTAACAGGCCTGATAAGTCCTAATTTAAGCTGTTTAAGAGGCAACCTGATATATCATCAGGCCCCATTGAAGCTGTATTTTTAGCTTTAGAAAGGACAGTGGCAACCTGTTATTTAGTGATAAGTGGCAGTGGAATGGTTGAGGGTATTTTTTTGGAGGAGAACTAGGGGTGATGGGGAGTTGAAATATGAGCTGAATTTGTAGGCCAGCAGATTTGCTATAACTTCCGTCTGAGTATAGGTAATGACATCTACAACTAATTCTGCACATTGCTGGATTGGTGCCCTTAAGACTGCAGAGATAACTGAAAAGTGCCTTATGGTTATCCTTAGCTTTAGAGGATATTTTTACCTCATAGTCTGCTTTCAGAGACTTGACTAGTTCCCTGATTCAATTGTTTAGACTAATGAGGGATGTTTTTCTCTGTTGTACACATTCCCTCTCACATCTTGACAGGATTTTCTTTCTTTTGTTGTTCAATCTATTCATACACCAGGGGGTTCACTAGGGTTGTTTGTTTTTGCAGTTTGACCTGGGTTAATTTCAGTCTGGTACTGTCATTTCTATGTAGTTGTTTATGTGGTCATACAGGGCTTGTGTGTATGTCTCTGCACAGGTTTCAGTGTTTACTGGATTTGGGGGAGCTTGAAAACTAGCTATGCTGTCTCTTAATGGGGTAATTTACATTAGTGAAGTTGTTAAAGATTTTGGGGTTGGGTGGGGGGACTAGTTTTATCTTTACTTCAAGGGAGACCACTTTATGATCTGATCTTACCAGTCAGGACATCAAATTAGGGGGTGCAGCAATCTTCCATATTTGTGAGTACTAGATCCCCTAGTGGCAGTGCAGACTAGCTGCTCCAAGACATCTGCATTTACAAAGTAAAGAAATCTTTGGGCCTGCATGTTAGTGATCCTGTATGCCTCCAAAATAATGAAGAGGTAGTTAAAATCACCCATGAATATGGTTATTGGGTTGGATGGTTAGTGATTCTATTAACTTTAGGTATGATGTACGAGTTTCCTGGTTCATGTAGCTAGCAGGAATATGACTATGGATTTTTCCCATGGTTTGTTGGACATGGAGTACTTCAAACATGTCATATTGTTTGACCAGCCTTGAGCTGCACTTGTCCTTGGACCCCTTTGGAATGAAACCAGGAGCTAAGCTAATTGTTAAAATCGATCATTTTCTGCTGGTGTTGTCGCTTCATCCATGGAGATGGCAGAATGCTGTTCAATGCTAGACTCATACCTTCCTGTGAAACATATTCTAAGAACTCAATCATGTTTCGCTTCATATAGTCCAAGGAGGCACGTCTCAGGTCATCCGTACCCACATGGATTATGACTGAGTCATACTGGTGCTTAGGGGTAACTGATCTGAGTGCTTGCATGAGCTGGTGAATCCTGGTCCCTAACAGGCAACTAACTGCAACCTTCCCCTTATCCAGCCTGGTATGAGGGACATCAGTGTGTCTCACAATGCAGTCTCCTCTGACCAGAATATTGGGTTCTGCAGTGTTTCACTTATGGGCTTGGTAGTTGAGAAACAATGAGATGTGGCTTTACATGTTGTGATGGGAATTGTTTTGACTGTGTGCATGTGGAGTTCCTGAGGACTGTGCCTGAGAGCCCTTTGAGGTTTGGGTAATTTACATGTGAGCACCCGTGTGTGTGTAGTCCCTTCCAGGTGTGGTGAATGATGCGTGTGAGTCATTTAAAACCTGTTACTTGCTTTTTGTGTCAGTATTCCAGTGTCAATGGGTGACTACACCTCTCACATACTGTATTTGTCTGCTGGAAAATTAAGTGGTTGTCTGTACATGAGGCAATTGCTACACTGCCTCAGAATGGCTGGATGCAGAGATAGCAAAGTGCCCATCCATGGTTGCAAGGTCCTAATGTATACTTGCAAGGATAGGAGTGGAGGGTGTTTATAACTAGACGAGGGAAGGATGCTTACTTGGTGCAATCTGCAGCTAACCAAACCAGAGATGCTGCCCAGCACCAAACCAGATGCTCTTTGCAGCAATAGTTTTGGGTGCTATAATAAGGTAAGGTAGACCTAAATAGTCCTAACTAAATGCGTAAATGCTGCTCACCTCTCAAACTAGGTGTCTCGTGAGTAATGCAGGACTGAGCTAAAGATCTGGGGTAGTTTTTCAACTTCTTGTGATTACATGTATACAAGGCACCAGTTATCACTGATGCACAAAGAGCAGCTTTTCACAAAATTAGGCTTATATATGGTCAGAAAAAAGCAAGTTTTACACCAATTATGCCCTAAGGCCAGTCAGGTAAGTACACAATGAGCTATCCACCAGCAATTCCTGGCTCAGATAGGTGAAATCAGCCATCTCCTGCGACAAGTGTGCAGACTTAACATGCTTAATGTAAAATGACTGGTTTGGAGCCCAGGTGTTAAGGAACCTTAAAAAGATGCTAATACTGATGCAATGCAGTACAAAACAGCAGCCCTTATAACAGTTTGAAGTTACAACTTGAAACCACAGTAAACTTCAGAGTATAATGTAAATAAGCAAAGTTTCCAGATGTTTGAATCTGTACAGGGCAGTGGCACAGCCAGCAGCTCTGTGCAAATGTGCCAAAATTATACCAGCACTGAAATTACAGAACAATGATTACTGAGCCCTCTGGCAAATAAAACAACTACACTTAGAGCCCCTTTTGTGTGCTTCCCAACTCAGATAGACCAGGCAAACACCTATTGACACTAGATGAATAATCCCAGTCTTCCTAATGTAAAACCACAGCAAAAGAGTTCCCAGAATGAAATGCTACCACAAACAAATTTAAACTTAAGGAAAGGCAATAAGTAATTCAGGATAACAACATTGTACTTTACATTCAATAAAAGTACTTTGCTTTGTAGAAATGAGCCAAGAGCCACTCAATTGTGCAGAATTTATTAAGGCACTAAAAACAAGGTAAATTGATTAATAAACCCTCCAGCCAACAAAACACCTACGTGCAGGAATCTGTAGTGTGTTTCCCCAACCTATACAGACTAGGCTACCACCCTGTGTCAATAGATGGAAAATCAACTGTCCTCTTGATGTAAAAACACTGAAAAAAGCTTGCTAGAGTGTAAAGGTATAACTTTATCCAATGGCTAGCTAGCTAATTAACAGCAAATAAATCAGAAAAACAGACAATGAGAGACATAATGCACTTTTTTCAAACTAAGCACAAGTAAATGCAATTAAATATTTCAAGATATAAACAGCAGTGTAGAAAGGAAGGGGCTTACAAAGCTCAATTTATAGTAAAAGTGGGCAGCTTAAAATCACTAAGTTTAAAAAGCACATCAAGGAAGTGGAGGCTTTGTGAGAAAAACAATGTTGTGTTGCCACTGTGTACAATAAGCACTAAATTGGCAATAAAAACATTTAAATTAGATAGTCACTCTGGACACTAGCACACTTAGAAATGTTCAGAAGCTCTCCACCAGATCATTCTTGAGATCTGTCCCCTATCCCATGACAATTCAGCCTGTCAACCCCACAAAATCATAGCTGGAATCTTCAAAAAAATCAAAGCACCTGAACTTTATTTGGAGGTAAAAATCATATCCATATCACAACACTATACAAACTATATATACATCAGACTAATGTATAAATAAGGTAATGTGTACACTTGAAATATGACCCTAGTTCATTTACACGCTTTACAACATTGAACAACAGGGCAACAAATGTTGTACATGCTAGAACAAATTTGTATTAACTTAACCTAACATAACTGTGAAAACAAGATGAGTAATATACACACAATCCTACACATATCCTACACAAATGCACTTTATAAGCACCTACACGAGTGCATGGGTCGTGCTATCCCTAACAGAACCAAGATGCTATCCTCCAAAAAAAAGGAAGCCAATTTGGCCGTCCTCTGCCATAAACAAACTCTACAACAGAAGAAAGAAACTGTTGTAAAAAAGAGTAAAACCCCATGACTGGAGGAGCTCCCTGGTCAGCCTCAGTAAGAAGGTGAGATCCCTCATAAAATTCTCCGAAGCTAATTACAAAAACAAAATTGCCACTGACTCTAAAGACAACCACAAAGCATTCTATAGCTATGTCAAGAATCTCAATGGCAACACTCAGATCTGCTCTGAGTTACAGCACAATGGCACTAAATATACAGAACCAACTGATATTGCCAACATCCTGGAAGACAGATTCAGTGCTAACTTTACCCCCCTCTCACCCCCTAGAGGGCCCATCTCAAGAATGCAAGGTTCCTGTAATCACAGCTGCACAGGTAAAAAACACACTCTCCAAAGACATGAACACAGCATCCATGGGACCCGACAATATCCCAGGCTGCGTTCTACACAAACTACAGAATGAACTGGCACCCCACCTGAGTACCATGTTCAATCATAGCCTCACCTTAGACTTTGTGCCCACTTAATGGCGCACCATGACAGTTATCCCACTCCATAAAGGGGGAGCCACGATGGACCCCGGGAACTACCGCCCTATTAGCCTGACAAGCCTGGTCTGCAAGGCCATGGAACTTATCATCATGGAACTCATAAACAAAGACATTGGTAATCTCCAAACCCTGGATCCCACCCAGTTCAGGTTTGTAAAAGGCAGATCATGTCTCTTAAACCTGATAGACTTCTTTGAAGTATAGATGAGGGTAAGGTGGTTCACACAGCCTATCTAGATCTCGCCAAGGCTTTCGATACGATCCCCCACTCTGGAATTATAGATAAACTCACTAAACTAGGTATAAATCCCTATGTCACAAGATGGGTTGCCAACTGGCTCACGGACAGAACCCACACTGTGAAAGTAGCAGACTCCAAATCCGACTTCAGACCAGTGATAAGTGGAGTACCACAGGGTTCAGTTCTGGGTCCTCTCCTGTTTGGTATCTACTTCTCTGAAGTACAGGCTAACACAGAAGGTCTTTGACTAACGAAGTTTGCAGATGACTGCAAACTGGGAGCCATAATCAAAACTCTTAACGATGTGGGCATCCTACAAAAGGGCCTCACTGAGACAGATGTCTGGTGTCAAAGCCATGCCTGAAGCTCAATGCCAAAAAGTGCATTGTCATCCCCTTTGGTAAAAACTCTGTACCCATGAACTACCACATAGGTGGTAGTCTACTTAACACCGAAAGTGTGATAAGAGACCTTGGGACACAGGTGGACAGTAGTCTCTCCTTTGATAATCACATCGCCACAGTGGTCAGGAAATCCTTCTATGTGGCACACCTCATCACAAAAGGTTTCTCATCCATAAAAAAGAGGTCATTGTTCCCCTCTACTCATCACTCATTAGACCCATTATAGAGTACAGTGCCCCTTTTGGTATGTACCTCACAAGACATCTACAACAACTGGAGAAGCCACAGAAATACCTCACAAAGAGGATTACTGGCCTGAAACAGATATCCTAAGCAGACCGTCTCAAAAAACTCCAACTTTATTCCGTCGCATATCGCCTACTCAGAGGCTAACTCTGCCTAACATACAAAGCTATGTCAAACACAGAGCTGATGGACATGCTCCACTTAAAGAAATCCCAATCCCTCTGAACTACACGCTGTAGAGACCTAAACCTTGTCACCACAATAAACAGAACATGCTGGAGGTAAAGATTCCTATCCCAGAGACTTCCCATACTCTGGAACAGACTACCTATCTATGTCAAACAAAGCTCCTCATTAGCACTCCAAGAAAAATCTTGATGCTTGGATGGGAAATATGAAATTCACCCTGGGGATCACTTCTGTGGCTCTGCTTGACAGGGGAACAGGAAAATAATTTCCTTGGGTGGCGAAAGCCAGTTTACTTTTTTGGCTAGGCTTATATAGGCCCTAGGGCCAATAGCCTAGTAGCTACCTATGAACCTATATATTCAAAACATCTCAAGTTCACAACTTTCACTGTAATTGCAGAAATGAAAAAAAATCCACTTATTGATCAGTCAGAATAATATCAGAACCAAATCCATATATATTTATAGATAAAATTGAAATGTTTTCTCTCTGTTAACTCAGCTAGTAGTAACCTATTTGCTTAGAAGTAAACAATCAGGATAACAGAGGTAGTGAAAAAGGACAACATAAAGAACCACCTAAAATCAGAATATCAGGGGTGTGCAACACAAGTAAACGCTGTTAGTCACTGCTTACACTTTAAAATTACTATGGACATTAAAAAAGAAAAAAAGGAGATTTTCCTTTTAATCAGCATGTCTTCCACTATGACTCTCTTTGGAATGCCTGTCAGCGATAAAAACAACTGACCGTGTGTTATAAATATTATACTGAAAGATGTAACAAATGGAAAGTCTCCTACAACACTTTATATTGCATGGCCTTAGTTTTTTAATCACTACTTTTTGGTACATCACATTTGATATTCTACTTCAGCATTCTTGGTATTTTTTTCCACTCACGGGCTCATGGGGATCTCAGCTGCTCACAGCTGTATACCTTTCAGCATGAAAATAAAGCTCATTTTTTAAAAGCATACTATATACCAAGCACTTCTTTGTAGCTGCTGAGCTAGTTTACAAAGGTTTTCTCCAGTTTATTGGTCATAATTAATAAGACAAGCCCACATAATTCAAAACCACTTAAGGTGACTATGAGGCTAAGATGATTACGGAGTGCTTTTCCAGTGAAATTGTAAGCAATACTGATACTATACAGTTCTGCAGTTAAGAATTTAACAATGACAAATATGCATGAGTGGAAGGAACAGTTCTGGAGTTAAGAATTTACCAAAGATAAATATGCATGAGTGCAAGAAACAGTGATATAGCGGCCAAGACATCTATTTATGGTTCTGCATATTAACAAGGTAACATGCAAGTGCAGACTGACACCAGTAATTTATTTCTCAACGTTTCATACTATGACAGACTCCATAACAGAAATGCAACTTTCTTGTGGTTGACTGTCACAAGTACAATCACAAAACAGCACAATTTTCTGAAACAATTGATATTTGAAACACCAAAAGTCACTGCAAAGAATTTTTGGACAGGGCTTTGCCTCCTGTATCACAAATCTTTGTTTCTTATGTATATTACCTCTGCAATTGCTGTATACCAGGCTAAGAAGAAATAGCTTACATACGGCAGCACTGACCTTTGAATACCAGTTACAGGAGCTGCACACTAGTGATCACGTGAGAGTGTCGATCACTAATGTCTCACAACAAAGCCTATCACCTCTTTGGATAATATGTACTACAATGAAAAATATAGTATGCATGTATTTTTTGGCTTCTACTTCGCTACAATTACTTACTAATTACTTCACCACTGTATGCCATTCTAAATGACTAACTTGGTGATTCTTATATTTTCCAGGCTATTCCTTAGTAGACTAGACTCCCCCCATCTGTGTCTGACACATACTTCTCAACTGTCCATAACTTTCCGGGATGTCTAAGTTTGCCTCACAATTTTCCTCTGCCACTCAAAATTTGTGATTTTTTGACAAACTGTGAGAGTTAAAGTTATTAATTAATTCCAGACAGTTTAGTTATATTATCTTATTCATCAGAAAATATATACAATACAAACCCTTTTATTCTACCAACCTTCTAAGTACTATCGATATTCAAAAATGTATCTATGACTTGGGGCCTTTGTCCTTTAGTATGTTTGGCTTTGTCCCTAATTTTAGAGAAAGCAGGTTTATACCCTTTGATACCTATTGCCTGGCAGTGGCCACTGGCTACAGTTCAGGTTTGGAGGTTCTTTGTATAGCAGTAATTGCTTCTTTCAAATCATGTTTAGTAGCTCTGAGTCTGAATACTATCATTTAATGCGATGAGGTCAACGAGGGAACACAAGCGAGTGTTCTACGAGGATAATGTTACCAATCTTATTGGACAGGATTTTATTAACATGATACATTACTTGTCCTGCAAGGCGTTGACTTTAGAATCTACCAATGTGGGAGACACCCCAGGAACTCATAAATAAAAGGCTCCCACTTCTCCTTTTTATGCTCACTTGCCCTCATTCTTAAAACATTGTTTTCTACTTTGCAGATTTTGACAAGGGTGACAAGATGAGTCAATTTACACAATCTAAATACTTCTACTAACTGATTTATAATTGCAGTAGCATGGCTCTAAGTTCATTAATACAATGTACTTCAATAAAAATGGGGGTTATGTTTTCATTAAATCAGGTTACATCTGGTCTCCGTTAAGATAACACATTCAGGTCTGAGTGTTTATATTTGGCTTATACACAGGGCAATACAGAAACAGGGGTTGGAGGAGAGGGCACACAGAGGAATACTGGGATGGTGGTAAGATATTTGTGACCAAACAAGGAGACTCGACAACAGGTGCAATATCAATGCATTTCTTGAGATGTAAATGGGGGATAAGTCCAATGAATTTGCCAAATGCCAAGTAGTAAATCCAGCAGGGTAGAAAAAAGCCAACAGCAGCCCAGGGACGAAGGTCCAGAAAGATGAGTGCTAAAGGAAGCTAGACTCTTGGAGTCATGGTCAAAGCAATAATGCTTGATGAAAGCATACATGAAAAACAATTGTCTGTGATATAGCTATCTGAAATTTGAAGCAAACTCTGGGAGCACCCATACCTCTTGTGGGCTGTCCTTTGACAGCAGCATTTTGCAATGGGCAGCAGCAGGTGCATTGATAATGGAGCTGGTGATCAATTCAAGTAATATATGAGCTGTTACTAAAAATCCAAAGAACGAATGCCACTCTCTGCTCTAGCTTCTGGATCAGCACAAAACAGCAAGATGAAAAAATGTGGATCATTCATAAGGACACCCTCCCTTCATCATGAAGAAAATTGGGTTCCTTATACACAATGGGCTGCTGCTCTAAGATACTATAAGCAAATATTATAACTACCATACAAAAAAGTATTTTGCAAGAAACAAACATAAATGTTGTCAAGCTACTGGGTTAAAATGATGGAACAAACAAGTAGTACTCCTTTAAGGAGCTGCTTGAAAGGGCTGATTCTGTGCCAAACCCCATCCACAAAGTCATGATGGGCAAAAATAGATGACAAAAGCACCTTGACCATGGAATAACTAAGACCTGGATCATACAGATGCATATGTCAGAATTACTGGCAAGCCAACAATCTGAGGCTGTACAGGGTAATGCTCTGCCTGAATGAAGAACTATTTCTACCTGGAGGCAGACTTGTTGAGGATCCACCATCAAGATACAGACCATGAGATCAATCTTCTTGTACTACAAAGGACTTGAAGGCCTGAAACCAAAGGAAAGATGACAATCAGTTTTCGTCTTTCTTCCCTAAGTATTATGATGAGGCAAGGGATCAGTGGAAATGATAGAAAATATACCTACCAAAACCTCTCACTTACTTCTAAAACATGTTTAGGACTGCATCACTTAACGGGCAAAGAAGTCATTCTCTGGACTGTCCCATTTCAGTAAGAAGCAGGTCAGAGATAACCCCTACAATCTGTAGCTCCAGCAGATAGAAAGAGTAGGAACAGGGAAGCTATCAAATCATTCACTTCATTGGTATGTGTATGACTGCCTTGTTCTATTCCTTGTTGAGGTACAACCAAATAGAATGCTCACCTGATTAGATGAGGAATGGCTCTGAACCAACTTCTTTTCCAAGGCTGTTAGAGCCAAGGAGACTGCTTGAAGCTCCATCAGGCTTATATGAAGGCTCCATTCCAGGAAGAGCCACAATCATTGATCTATTTCAGAGCCAAGATCAGTTCGAAATTACAACAGGTTTGGCAGCAGGAATGAATGGTCCACCAAGAGGTTGGAGGTAACAGTTCCTAGATCTAGCAACAGAGGTCAGACACCATAAACATATCTGTGGATGTGTGATGACTTTACAATTCCTATAACCTCACAGTCTACCACAACAATCACATCTTAGAGCTTGCAAATAGCACCATGAAGATCATGAAATAATCTATTGGTTCTACTCAAGCCACAAAAATCACAGTAGTAAAATCTCCATGCCTGTTTCAAAATACAGACTCCTTCTGGCAGTAGAGGCTGTGTCAGTCTACCTCCTTCAGAACAAGGATCAGAAAGCAGTACGATGTGGCCCAATGAATTATATAAATAACCCACTGGTCCATGGTGATTGCTCTCAAAGCCAAGGCAAACTCAGAAAACTGCCCCTCAAGAGCAACCCAAGTTCACAGTCAGGACTGCTGCAGTTGGACAACATTTCAGCCAAGTAATGCAAGACAATAAGAGATGGCAAGATATTTCTGAGGAGACTTTTGTGATTGGTTAAGTCTAGAAAAGAACAGCAGGGAGGTACAAAGGCTTGTAAAACTCCTCTATTATGTTAACAGCCTGCTTCCTCCTTAAACAGTCATTCATCGGGTCTTGAGAGGCATAAACAAACTGCATGTACTTCAACCTATAATGGCAAACTGAATGTTGAATCTGAGCTCCCCCTTGGGGGGACAATCTCAACAATGCCATTCTTAAAACTATAACAGTTACAATGGACCACAAGGAAGCCTGCTTTGGAAATCTCAAATGGCATATGAATAATGTCCATGGCAAAATGGTATGTTCTTTTGCTACACCCATCCAAAGCACTGGATACTTTGGTAGTAAGCTAGCAAATGCTGCAGTCTCTCGGACAGATCTATGATACTTTTCAGAAAAGTACTTAGTGAAGTATGACTTGCTGAAAATAGCTCAGCAATTAAGAAAATTAAAAAATGAAACGGAATGTTAAAAGATGTCAAGGTCTCTAATGAACGACACTGAGAAGATCAAGAAAATGTCTAAAGGTTGCACAGAGTCATTACACTGTAAAGATCAAACAGATTAACTGTCATTTCAGGAATAGACAGCATTTTCAATGAAATATTGCAGCACTCAAGTACAGCTGTTACACTACTTACAAGGTCCTGGACGATGAAGTGGATTAAAATATGCATTCATACCAGTGATGAAGAAAGGCAATCCTACCTAATCATGGAAATGATTTTCACCTAAGCTCAAACAGAGCAAGCAAAAACATTAGAATTTGTAAGGAGGTGCTCCAAAGCATCTGCAAACTTTCTTCATAATTCACATTACTGAATGAAAGTAAAGACAGTCTGAAACATCTTCTTATCAAGAGCAAACAACATAGTCTCAAAATAAGTTTGCAACTTAAATCAAGAAGGCAAAGATCCTGACAACTGATAAAAATTAATATATTTATTCTACATGGAGAGGATGCAGAAATACTACATAGTTTCAACCTGCTTGGCTCAGTAACAAGCAGAAACAATCAAGAAATCGCTCTTGGCAGACCAGCCATGAAGGCTCTACATAAGAGATCTTCAAGTGCAGTGATGTATGTTTATGTATGAAGGGTCAACTTTTACAAGTGATGATAATTTCAATAAAGACAAATGTTGGACACTGACGAAACATGACATGCACAAAAAATTATGTTTTTGAATGATTGTGTTGGTGAAGAATGCTGTACATAATATACACTGCCCCAAAACATATCAATCTGTATTGCAGGAGATAAAATCTAAGTATTCCCTGGATGCCCCGATGACAACATTTCGACTTTCACACTTGGAACATAACATGGGAAGAGAAAGGTCATTAAAAAAAAAAAGTATAATTTGTAGATCAAAGGTCAATGTACAAGAGGAAGATCCACCATGAGATGGACTGATACAACAACTGCCACCACAGATTCTCCTGTCTCTGTGATTAGTCATCTGAAATTGAAATAAGACAGAAGACAGAACAGCCATCCACAGAGTCGCCATGAGTTGACATAGACTCCCTGGCAAGTGGCACTACCACCACCACAACACATTCTCTCACCTCAAATATTACAACTCCAGGAATCATCAATGGCCTCCTATAGAGGTAATGCCTAACATTAGTATTTAACTAATTAAGTGCATACTCAGTAATTTATTTTCAGTGAACTGTGCTTCAACAAAAGGTGCTTCAGTGAAGTGCCACACATCTCCCTGAACTTATGATGAACCAGAGAGATCATGTAAGTCAGCTGTGGGATATCAGGTGAGTGGGACATTCCAATCAACCAGGTTTCTCAAGGGTGCACACTTTCTTGGGGAATAAAGCAGCAGAGATGGGGTGTTTTCAGCTTACCAAAACAGCATAGTTTATCTGTAGTTCCATGTGTGACATGACCCAGGACTCTCTCAACTTCTCTCTCTCTCTCAACACACAAACACACACACACACACACACACACACACACACACACACACAATAAAGGCATTTCCCAAGAGGCATACATTGTGATCTGAAGCCAGCCCATGTTGAATTTCATTAAATCCCATTGCAGATGACCTTCAACTAACCATGACAGTAACTCGTTAACCAGACCTACTAAAACTAATAAATCTGTACCATACAGCCTCATTTCCAAGTTATGTTCAGGGCTGGTATAGAGTAAAAAGGCATTCTGGGACAGAGCTATACATGCTGTCAAGAAGTTTTTTTTTTATTTCCCAAGTTCCCACACCCCATGCATGCATGTGCTCTCATACGGACAGAGGTGCAATGGGAGTGCTGGCATATCACCCTGAGCTAATGAAGACTCAGCCAGTGCCCTGGCTCACCAAAGACAACATCTCTCACGGGTCCCTGACCTCTGTCAGAGATCATCCATGAGGTGTACCCATGTGTACACCCTTCCACCAGGATAAGCACACCCAGCTTGCTTTGCCAGTGCCTCAGAAACCCAAACTGTTAACTGAACCTTGACTGCCTGTGCTGTTGTTGGCACTAGCTACAAGGTGTCTCTGGGGAAGAACACACTATCCTTGTTCATAAGCAGTGGTCTCTGGATCTTCACACTTCTCAGGAGCCCAAGGGGGACAGATGGAACTACATGACCCTCAACTCCAAAAGTGAGCTTACAAACCTTACTTGCTGGCAAATGATAGGGCTGAATCCAAAAAATAAATCTGCCAGTGTTTAAAACATCAGAAGAGCTAAGAAACCCAAATCAGAAGGCCGCATCTTGAAGAAGAGATGGATACCAAAGAAAGATGACTCTCAGAGTTGCAGTTGAAGCAACAGTGTTTGGGAATGTATGAAGTGAGGATGAAGTATCTGCTGCAGAGATATCAATTATTCAGAAAATCTTGAAACATACACTGGACTACAGCATTTTCTAACATGCAGTGAGTCATCTGATGGCAAAATATACTGTTGGAAACCCACATGGGAAAGATAAGGTAGGCAGTTGCCAAGGGAACCTATAGAGAGCAAAGGTGAATGACAACCATTCAGTTCTCGTGCATAGCCAGGTGTTAAGGGCAGTCTCTGGTTTCTGCCCTAGCAAAAACACGAGAAATGCATGGATTAGTTCAGAGACAATTTGGAAACCACTTGTGGGAGGAAATGTGGGTCAATACTAAGGAAAACTTGATACTTGTGAAAGGCCAGATGTGGTTATGTACTCTTGAAGACATGCAACTCTGTGATCCTATGACAGGATGTGATGGCTACCAGGAAAACCATTCTTCATAATATGAAGGTTATCAGTCATAAAATTCAAATCCCCTGGAGGCCAGAGAGGGGTTCTTCAGAGCTGGACAAAGATGTTGCACTCCTTTAGCAATTCCTTAACCAACCACTGCTGGTCCCCAGTCATGCCTTCCACAAGACCACTGTGGGCAGAGAAAGCTGGCATATATACCCTGGGCATGGAGTAACAGAACCTCAAGTCATACAAATGCCGAAGCTACATAAGGGCCATCAGTATGCTAATTGACTTGGCAAGTATCAAGTACCATTTTGACCAAATCGAGAAGATATTCCACTTGCTAACACCTGTCTGTCTGCTGAAATGCTTCCTGGCAGCCTCAAACACTTCTAACACTCTTCACAGAAGGGCTGGTGCATTCAGAAAATGAGCAGCAAAAGACACACCCAAGGTTAGGCCAGCAGTCCCTCAAACTGCAGGAGTCTCCACAACTACTGCCAGCAGAGCAGCATCTACAGCCAAGGAACTAAGTGATTGAAACAACCACATCTTCAGCCACTAAGGAGTAAAGGGAATCTGTTTAGGTCTTTTTTTTTTAATGAACTCTGGAATGTGGCATAGGATCAGTGGGACCAGGAAGGACTAGCAAATAAATCAGCTGCCAGAGAATCTCATTTCTGAAAGATCTAATCCCAATGAGGTTCTTGAATACACAGCTATAGAAGATAGCTGTAGGAAAGGTCTCAGGAGTTACCCTCCTCAAGACTTAAACTGCTGAGAAAGTAATGACTCCACCTATGACTTACAGCCAGATACACATTGCCTCCCTGCACAGGGGTGCAACTGCATGCTCCCTTGCTTGTTTAGTTACCACATGGTGGACTGCTTGTTAGAGTAAATTAGAAGGGGCCCAGATGCACCTTCTCATCCAAAGTCCATATTTGCCTGACACGGAGCAACCTACTCCAGGGAAAACCATGTCTCTTGAACCATGGTGAAGCCCAAGGAGAACTAGCCTTGTCAAGACCTGCAAGAGGTTTAGTTGCAGGAATAGCAGACCCAACGTCAAGGTGATGGGAGCTGTCCATCATTCAAAGGTCTAGTAACATGGACCTATCACCAGATGAACATCCATAAATATATTAGTGCTCTGAAGCCTCTGAAAGCTCTTGGTCTCTGCAACACCCACAGGAGTGCAAATTAAACCATGAAGACTGCTGCAGACATCAAAGCCTGCAAAACACAGAAGGGTCCAAGCATTGCCCTACATAGTATTTTCATCCAAGATGACTTCCCGATTCTTCTCTGCAGACAGGAATGTCAAACAGTTGATTGTATCTAGCTCCACAACTGTAATAGCAATCCTTATAAATGAGATCAGAAAGGACAGTTTGTGGTCTACCTCATAAAGGCCAAATGCAGGACTGTTCTCTCCAGGGGATGCTACCATGGAGTCCTTCACTAGAAGTAAGTCATTCAGGTAGGAGAATGCATGCAGGTCCCTCTGTGGGCTTCAGCCACTGTGGTAAATTCTTGAGAAGACTCTGTCAAAGAAAGACAAACCCAGATGACAACTAACACAACTAAAGTTCAAACAGAAACTCAGATGCTGGAACAGCCAGGCAGGGAAGGGAGGGAGCGAGTTTTCAGTGTTGGTTTGCTGATACTGGGAGAGGAAGAGGTGACTTCTGATTAGATAACTCCCACCATGAAACAGGAGGATTGTGTGTCACTGTAACAGCCAAGACCAGGGATGTTGGTTTGGTGATCCCAAGCTGGTGATGGTAGATTTCATTAACATGTCTGTGGTGTGCACAGAATCATGAGAAAAAAAATTTTAGTACAAATGTTTTGGTGACAGAAATTTTGGTGATGGTAAATGGGGACAATGGAAAGTATGTCTATCCAGAGTAAAACAAATACATCTCCTGTGTGGGCCCCAAGCAATGATACGCCAGAAAACATCCATCTTGTCTGGTGACATGCTCTACAGTAACATAAATATGACCCCTGGAACTGAGGTCCAAGATGGGACAGAAGCCATCCACTCTATTTGAAGCAAAGAAGATTGGGGAGGTAGAAATGTTAACCCTTATTCCAGGTGAGGGGAAACAATCTATGACACCTTTTAAGTATTAGATTCCAGATATATTCCAAAATCTAAGAGAGACAGTTTGGCCTCCTAACAGAGCTCCTTAGGGGTGGCCTAAGGGCACTAAGATGTGGACAATTGTGACCACATGTTAGAATCACTGGGCTTTGGTGATGGCTCTACAAGCATGGTTAAACATGGGTGCCCCCCTATGGGTAGATCCAAACAGTCAGGACTGTTGTAACTCAGCTGGTGATGTAATCTCCTTCAGCAATTTGGTCACCATCAGCGGAGAAAAAGCCATGTAAAATTAATGATTTCCCTAGTTTGTGAAGATCTGTCTCCTTCCTTTGCAGTTAGTTGCACCTGGAAGACAAAGAAAAAAGAAAACAGGGATACAAAAGCATCATAAAATAAACCAGAGTGGTGAAAGGCCTGCTTCCTCTTCAGCAGATATTCCACCATGTCTCATCAGAGGTGGTTAAAAAGAATCCACTCCATCAACTGGAAATTCAAAATGCATTTTTTAGACTTCTAACAGGAACACAGCTTCAATCAAGCCATCAAACGCAGATATGTGCCAGAGCCTGCAGCCTCATCTGCATCAGCACAAATGAAACTGCAGTGAATTACAGGGAAGAATAACAGTGTAGATAGGGGAATAGCCACTTTCTCTTTGATTCCCAACAAAGTGATTGAGGAAAGCCAGTACAGAAAACTGAAATATGGATAGGTAACAGAACTGGTTGAGGGCCATAAGTCCCAACGTTGCAGAGCAGTACACTCTCTCGTTACAATTGCCCAAGGATTTATATTCCTTGCCCGGTGTCAAGGTGACAAAATGGTGTGGTTTGTGGGTCCTGCTCTGTATGGAAGAGCTCACACAGTAGTCAGAAAAGGGAGGCCTGTCAGGGACTCACTCTATTCAGCTGGAGGTTTAGAAGTAGTGCCCACTTCTTTTCATAAGCAGTCTCTATGTTTCCCGACCATAAGAAAGGCATCCTTAATAACTGGCTCCATAGGAAGATGAGTCACACATACATGTATAGGAGGTCCTATAGGAAGGTTTGGGGGATACAAGCCAGTTCACACTGGCCATTGAGGCCTCGTAAGCTTCAGAATTTCTCAAAAAATGGTGTGGGGGTTTACAGTTCACACTGGCCATTGAGGCCTCGTAAGCTTCAGAATTTCTCAAAAAATGGTGTGGGGGTTTACAGCAATGGGAGGAGACTATCTCTCATTGAAATAGTGGCTTCTTGGCCAGACTGTTCATAGGAACGAGTGGAAAGTAGTTATGGCAGTATTCCCTGAGGATGTTGCATTCATGCATCTGCAATTCAAGTTCCCAACACATCTTCTTGTACATATGTCAAAATATCAAAGCTTACTTTGCTTAGGTGCTGTAAGTTAGTATAGGGGTTAGCAACTTGCAGAAAGCGAAAAAAAAAAAAACTTTTTTTTTAACTTTCCCTTTTCTCTAAGTTTGTGCTACCTCACAGGTAGTATCGATAGCGATTGTGGGTGTGGTTGGGCAGAGCTCCAACACTGTAATATAGCAGTTTGTGGAGATTTAAAGTGCAGCTTTTTCTTTCCCTTTTTGCACTTCAGTCTGTCAGTTATCAGCCTCACTCTAGTTAACTGGCCCATATTCTCCCCATCATCGGGACAAGAGTCTACTGTGAAGGACCATCATTCACAAAGCTATCAGGTGTGGTTTGATTTTTTATCCTTTAAACCCTAATCCGCACATGCACCCAGTAAAGTGCTGGAGATGGGATGTACAAGGCGCTGACTGTGGAGGCTGTCTCCTCACTTATGCAAAGTGTGTTCCCCTAAGCAACACTACTCCTCCCCCCACAAAGCACAAGTGGGGACACCCCCATTCAGGGGCAACTGCACTGTCCTGTTTATCCACAAGAGAGGTGAGCAGGCCACGTCTCTTCAATTTCCCCCCTTCCTACCTAGCTTCTCCTGTGCTCGGTCTTCTAATGAAATCCCACTCTCCTGGGTTGCAGTTAGTGGATCATTCCTCTGTACCAGAGTCAAGTGATTTTAAGTGCAGTGTGTAGGCCTTGTGCATTTATTATGATCAGATGTTTCAGTTATGATGTTCTGCATGTTAACAAAATGAGACACGATGTTTCAGTGGTTGGACGGCTTTAGAGAAAGCTCCCAGAATCAGACTATTTCATACTGACCTATAGCCAGTCAACTGCAGAATGGACAATGCCTTCATCCCCAAAAGACCTGCCTAGTGTGAAAAGCAAATATGTACTTACTCCAGGCCTGTCTTCAGTCACTGAAACACATGACAAGTTTGTGAACTCAGACCCTTGCTAGTCGAGAATGAACTCAACACCTGTTTGAAATGGATGGGCACTTCTGACAAGTACAGATCTGGGACTGAACAGTATCAACCCAACAGCTGAACCATTCAGAGCTCTTCCCAGTGTCTTCTCAAACTCATTCTACGAAAAAGGCTCCTGTAACTGTTTTCCTAATATTTTATTTGTATATCTCACCTTCACCTCCCCAATTTCCTAGCTGCCAAGTTTATTCTCAAGCTGCATTGCTTGCTAGCAACTTCCATTGTGGTATACTCTTTCCTGCATTACTGTCTGCTAACTCACCATGCCCTTTCCAGTCTCTGAACCATACCTTTCTTTGGCCAAAAACATCACCTTTTGTTTTTTTTCCCTTCATTTCTGTATTTTACTGATCCTTCCCTGTTTCCTTATAGTAACCCTTCTGTCTCACCATCATATGTCTTTGTTGCCACTCCTCCTTTCTTTTCTGAATGGCCATCAGTGCCTGAAGTTCTGAAACCCTTCTGGCTGAGGTGATAGCTAGTAGGAAAGCAGTCTTCCAGGAGACGTATTTCAGGTCTGCTGAAGCAGCAGGTTCATAGGGTGGTAAGGTTAGTTTTTCCAAAACATAATTCAAGTCCCAGGCTGGTGTGGGTGGCCTTCTGGAAGGTCTGATATTAGAAGCCCCTCTGAGGAACTGTTTAATCAAAGGATGTGAGAACAGGGGCGGGTCTGTAACGAAATAAGCTGAAATGGCTGAGGCGTCAATTTTAATAGAAGAGAAGGAGAGGCCACTATTGAGCAACTCTCCTAGATAGTCCAGGATAAGAGGGATGGAAGTTTGTGAGGAAGTGCCCCCGCTGGACTGGCTCCAGGAGCAGAATCTTTTCCATTTTCTTGCGTAAGATTTTCTGATGCTGGGCCTTCTGGCCTCTGTGATAATGTCTACGACCTGTTTGTTTTTAGAGTACAAGCCATGCTGACAGTTTGCATCTGCAAATCCAGGTGCAGCACCCCCCCCCCCCACCTGAGTCAAGAGGTCTGAGATCAGGGGACGCTGTGATGTCAGGCTGTGCAGTAAGGGGTACCAATGCTGCCTGGGCCAATCTGGAACAATGAGGATGGCCTCTGGTCTCTCCTCTCTCATCTTTATCAGTACCTTGGGAATAGGAGGCAAAGGAGGGAATGCATACACAAAGAGGGTGTTCCAGGGGAAGGTCAAGGCATCCACCTTCCATGCTAGGCAGTGATACTCCCTGGTACAGAATTTTTCTAACTGGTGGTTGAGGTGCGAAGCAAAGAAATCCACCTTCAGAGTTTCCTACTCCTGAGTGACTTGCAAAAAGATTTTTCTGTGGAGCTGCCATTCGTGGGGTCCAGTAAGTTTCTGCTTAAGTGGTCTGCCAGGGAGTTGTTGAACCCTGGTAGGTATTGGGCTATTAGGTGTAATCCCACGGAGGAGGCTTTCAGCCAGAGGTTCATGGCTAGCCTGCACAGAGGGTAAGATTGGGTCCCTCCATGTTTGTTGATGTACCACATTACAGTGGTGTCTGTTTTGATAAAGAGAACCCCTGGCCTGAGATGGGGTTTGAAGGATATCAGAGCCTTTTGTACTGCCATCATTTCCTTCTGGATGATGTGTACAGGAAGGTGCTGGGCATCCCAAAGGTCCTGGGTGCACCTACCTGCTAGGTGAGTGGCGCAAGCAATGTCTGAGGCATCAGTGGTGATGGTCTGCCCAGTAGGGCGGAGGATGAAGGGAAGACCCTTGTACTTGGCACAGGCCCCTGCCCACCAGAGAAACTCGGCCCTTATACAGTGGATCAGAGGGAGAGAGTGCTGACACCAAAGGATCTTTAGATACCACTAAAGTTTTCTCATGTGAAGCCTGGCTGGAGGAATAAGAACAATGCAAGATGCCATGTACCCCAAGGCTTGCAGGAACTTCCTCACTGTGAGGTGACTTCTGGAAGCCAGCTGGGTAAAGTAGAGAGGCAGGAAGCTCTGCTTTTCTGGGGACAGGAAGGTTATTTGGGATGCTGCGTCCAGCAGTGCTCCCAGGAAAATGAACCTCCTGGAGGGGGTTTGCTTTGATTTATTTTCATTGATGGTGAACCCTAAGGAAGTTAGGAGAGTTTTAACAAATAGGAGGTCCTGGTGCAGCTTTTCTTTGCACTCTGCCTCAAGTGAGGCAGTCGTCCAGATAAGGGTAAATCTGAATATTTCTCTGTCTACAAAATGCTATGGTCGGGGCTAAGTATTTGGTGAATACCCTGGGAGCAGTAGAGAAGCTAAAGGGTAGCGCAGAAAACTGAAAGTGTTGTGAGCCTATTCTGAAGCACAGGAATTTCCTGCAGGATTCCCTTATGGGGATGTGGAGGTGGGCATCTTTTAGGTCTAGGGTCACTCACCAGGCATTTTTGTCAGCTAAGGCAGCAGCTGCTGCAAAGTTAGTATTTTGAATTTGGGGACCACCAGTGAGGTGTTCAGAATGGATAGATCCCGGAGCGCCAAGTGCCCTCTTTTCTGGGAACAAGGAATAGTCTGGAATAAAAGCTTTTGCCTGTTTGATCTGCGGAAACAGGTTCTACTGCCCCCTGGGAAATGAGAGTTTGGACTTGTTTCAATGCCTCTGACCACTGACTTGGAGGTAAGTCTGGGTACCCTCCTGGAATTGGAAGATCGTTGAAAGCGAACTTGTATCCATGAAAAATTATCTTTAAGACCCATTGGTCTTTTGTTACAGAAAGCCAATTTTCTTTGCAGAAGGAGAGCCTTCCTCCTAGTTTTTGGTGAGTGAAAGGAGGGCAGAGGGGGTAAAGGGAGTCATTGAGAGTTTTTGCCATAGAGGGATGGCTTAGAATTTCCTGCCTTTGGGGCGGAAGTAGTCTACTGTTCGATTCTCTGCTGTCCTGGGGTAGGGGCCTGGGTGGTCTGTCCCTGTGGGGCTTACCTTGCCCCAGTCTACTGGGTGCAGGAAAGGACCAGTGCTTAGACGGGAAATTCCTGCTGAACCTAGGATGTTGAACCTGAAAGAAATCTTTTACTGTTTGCATAGATTTTGCTTTGTCTACCATCTTTTTAAGCACCTCTTCTGCTTTTACACCAAACAAGTGGTCCTTATCCAAGGGTGCATCAATTAATTTAGACTTGACATGATCAGGGAGAGGTTGTTCCTTCAACCATGCATGTCTCCTAATGACAGATCCTGACACTGTTGCCCTGCTTGAGGCTTCTACTGTGTCATATCCACAGTGCAAAGAGTGTTTGGCCACTTGACAAGTAGACTGTAGTAAATCTACTAACTCTTTTGAATTGGCACAGACAGGAAGGGTAGAAATCTTTTGCTTTAATAGTTCCAAAGTGTGTTGTTGATATTTTAACATATGGAACTGACAGCTGAGTGCTTTGATAGCTAAGTTTGCAGAGGTGTATACTTTTTTACCCCATCTGTCCAGAGCTCTGGATTCCTTGTTAGAAGGAATAGGATTCTTTGAAGAACTAGCCTTAGCTCCTTTAGGTCCCTGTGTAATGACCTCTGGGTCTGCAGCAGGATTTCTGCACAGGTATTTGTGAGAATCCGGTACTCTAATACCCGTCAGGTTTACTGGAGCAGGTAGGAGGGCATCAGGGGCTAAGATGGGTTCATGGAAAACAGCATCCACCACTTCTAAGATGGGGGGTGGCCAGGAGTCTGTGCTGGGGCAGGTCTAAAAACTCTCTTAGTCTTTTCTTAGACTGAGGGAAGTCCTGAGATTCCCAGTGGAAATGTTCCCTGAGGGTGTGAAGGGTTTCCCCAAAGGAAAGGTCTTCTGGTGGGGAGGCAGTAGGAATGAATTCCTCTCCATATGAATCTTCATAAGCAGTAAGAGGCTGTTGTTCCTCTTCAAAATCTGAACAATCAGATTCCTCAGTATCCTGCTCTGTCATTATTTCATGAGAAGGGTGTCTTTTCCTTTTAGAAGTTGTGGCCTGACTACCCCTGATAAGGGAAATAAGATCCTCCGCCATCTTAAGCATTTGGACTTGGGGTGGTGGAGCAGGAGTGAGATGGTCACTAGAGATAGATTTTCTAGCAGTGGCCTGGCTTCTAGGCCTATGAGTATCCATTGGTTTGAGAACAGCGGTAGTCCGATGTGAGGATGTAGTTTTTTGTCTAGAATCAGTAGTGTCAAAGGCCTCCTCAGAAGCCGGTACCTGCGTTGCGGCTCCGGACCCAACCGAGGCAGAGATAACCAAAGGCTCGGAAGACTAAGAATATTTCTGCGGCATACCGGACTCCAAGGGTCTTGGTAGAGGCTGCGTAGATATCGTATCGGGCATCAGGGGCTGCAAAAGCGCCTCACTGAATTCCAGAGAACTGATGACCTGCTTACCGGTAGCATTGTCGGAAGGCTTAGCCTTGTGTGGTCTGTCTCTGTCTTTATCTCTACATTTTGTCGGAATGTCTACAGATTGCTGGCTGACAGATGCCATTTCAGAATGCGAAGACAGAAGACAAAAATACCTGCCTACAATAAGAGCTCTACGACAAATGTTCCTCGCATTAAAGAGGGCACAGAACCATCAACGGTGGATGTTGTGATCTGGGCCTAAACAAGTGGCGCAGTATGAATGGAAGTCTCTGTGTGAGATCTGTTTTACACAGGTGAGACAAATGTTACTTTTTCGGACATTGGTTAGTGCAAGAAAAAATGATCCCCAATGGGGTACTAAGCTTTAGACGTTTTCAGCTGTAATTCGAGCTTTGGTAGCAACCGACCAGCACACTTACGAACTGCTTCTGCTATGGGCTCCAAGGCAAGAAAGACTGATGTAATGGCGTCGACTGCCTTGCTTTATAGCGCTGACGACCTGACGTCAGTCAACAAGCGACAGCAGCTGTCGCAGAAAAACATTGACTCTGGTATTCGGGTCGGCCAAAGGCTACCACAGCAGGGATAACAAACAGGTGATGACTCCAACAGTGAAACACAAAGAATATCTAGGTGGAGTTGGAAGAATAGCAGAGCATCAAAACAGCATGTGTGAGGACTACAGAACAGATACGCAGCTGAGAGGCATGGAAATAAAGTACCAAAGGAAAGCTGGTGGTGGAATGCAGAAGTCCTGGAAATTACAAAAAGAAAGGAGGAGTGCAGGAAAAAATGGGAGATAGAAAAGATGGGCCCAGGCTATGAAGGAATACTGGCTGGCTAACAAAGAGGTTAACAGAGAGGAATTGCAAAAGCAAGGAACAGGGCATCAGAGGCACTCTACCAACTTCCGGAAAGTGACTCTCAGTGGATGGTAAAATATCAGGTTGGAAGGCAAAGAATGAAAGATAAAGAAGACAGGCACCTTTCATAAGGGATTCCAGTAAAAATCTGCTCACCAGTCCACAGGACATCAAAGGCAGATGGAAGGAGTACTTCCATCAGCCAATCTGGTGGTCCCCTGCCATAAACAAACTGTACAACAGAAGGAAGAAACTGAGAGTAAAATCCCATGAGTGGAGGAGCTCCCTGGTCAGCCTCACTAAGAAGTTGAGATCCCTTATAAGATCCTCCAAAGCAAGCTACGAAAACAAAATTGCCACTAATTCTAAGGACAACCACAAGGAATTCTATAGCTATGTCAAGAATCTTGATGGCAACACCCAGATCTGATCTGCTTTGAGTTACAGCACAAAGACATGAAAATTACAGAACCAACTGATATTGCCAACATCCTGGCAGATAGGTTCAGTACTAACTTTACCCCCCCACCCCCACCCCCTAAAGGGCCCATATCTATACAGGAAGAATGCAGAGTCCCTATAATCACAACGCAGGTAAAAGCTGCACTCTCTAAAGCCAAAAACACAGCACCCATGGGACCGGACAACATTCCAGGCTGCGTTTTACACAATCTTCAGAACGAACTGGCTCCCCACTTAAGCACCATGTTCAATAATAGCCTCGCATCAGGCTTTGTGGCCACTGAATGGTGCACAGCAACAGTTATCCCACTCCACAAAGGGGGAGCCACCACTGATCCCGGGAACTATCGACCTATTAGCCAGATGAGCCTGGTCTGCAAGGCCATGGAACATATCATCATGGAACTCATAAACAAAGACATTGGTAACCTCCAAACTCTGGATCCCACCCAGTTTGGGTTTGTGAAAGGCAGATCATGCCTCCTGAACCTGATTGACTTCTTTGAGGCAGTCACCAAAGCCGTAGATGAGGGTAAGGTGGTTCATACAGCCTATCTTGACCTCACTAAGGCTTTCAACACCATCCTCCATTCTGGAATTATAGCTAAACTTACTAAACTAGGTATAAATCCCTACGTCACAAGATGACAGAACCCACACTGTAAAAGTTGCAGACTCCAAATCTGACCTCAAAGCAGTGTCAAGAGGAGTACCACAAGGTTCTGTCCTGGGACCTCTCCTGTTTGCTATCTACTTCTCTGAAGTACAGGCTAACACAGAAGGCCTCTGGCTAATGAAGTTCTCAGATGATTGCAAACTAGGAGCCACAGTCAAGTCCCCAAATGATGTGGACATCCTACAGAATGGCCTTGCTGAGACAGATGCCTGGTGTCAGAGCCATGGTCTCAAGCTCAATGCCAAAAAGTGCAGTGTCATCCCCTTTGGTAAAAACACTGTACCCATGAACTACTACATAGGCAGCAATCTACTTAACACCGAATATGTGATAAGAGATCTTGGGACCGAGGTGGACAGTAGTCTCTCCTTTGATAGCCACATCCCCACAGTAGTCAGGAAGTCCTTCTACATGGCACACCTCATCATAAAAGGGTTCTCATCCAGGAAAAAAAGAGGTCATTGTTCCCCTCTACTCAACACTCATTAGACCCATTATAGAGTACAACGCCCCTTTTGGAATGTACCTCACAAGACATCTGCAGCAGCTGGAAAGGCCACAGAAGTACCTCACAAAGAGGATTACTGGCCTCAAACAAATGCCCTACACTGACCACCTCAAAAAACTCCAGCTTTACTCCATAGCATATCGCCTACTCTGAGGTGATCTCTGTCTAACATATAAAGCTATGTCAAACCCGAGCTGTTGGACATGCTACACCTAAAGAAATCCCAATCCCTCCGAGCTACACGCTCTAGGGACCTAAACCTTGTCACCACAATAAACAGGACATGCTGGCGGGATAGATTCCTGTCCCAGAGACTTCCCATACTCTGGAACAGGCTACCCATTTATGGCAAGCAAAGTTCTTCATTAGCACTCTTCAAGAAAAATCTTGATGAGTGGATGGGAAATAGGAAATACACCCTGGGGATCACTTCTGTCTCTTTGCTCGACAGTGGCACAGGAAAATAACTTTCTTGGGTGGCGTAAGCTGGGGAACCTTGTTGGCTAGGCTTATGTAGGCCCTTGGGCCGATAGCCTAGTACCTACCTATGAACCTATAAGAAGACCCCACAGAAGAGTGGCATTGCATAGGGAGAGATGACAAGTGACACGACAACTTGACCCCATGTAAAAAATGGGATTGTTATGATGATCTACCACAAACTCAAGCAGATGAGGCTTCAGTTTAACTCTCATCCAAAGGACAACACACTCAGAAGTGCATGCCAGTAACTGATCTACCTAGTGTGGGAATACAACCCACAGCCTTCAGCACCAAATGTGAGCATGCTGTTAGTTGTACCACTAACACTTCTTTTTTTAAATCTAAAACTTGACAAATGAAGCATTTTGTGCAGGGTATAAACTGTTGCAAAAGTTTGCTACAATTACAGCAAGCAGTTTGCTTCAGTTTAAAACAGAAAAGAATTTTTAAACTAAAATCTGATTGTCACTGTGCTCCTTACAGGCAGAGCATAAAATGAGCTGGGGGGGGGGGTTTGCATGGATTGGGGTACTGTCTTGCACAAAATATCCCGCAGGTTTTGCACAAGTCCTTTTTTTGGCTCTTTACTTGAAAAGCTGAGGGGGTTGGGAGCTAGGTTGTAGGACCAAGATAGTGCTCTGGCTCAGCCAACTATCCTTCTGCTCTTCCTCTGTATGCCACATAGCACAACATCAGAACTAAAGATACCAGAACATTTGTATGCAATAATATGCAGAAACTTTAATGGCGCACTTTGCAAACATGCACTCGGTGCTGAAGGAAAATATACATATTACAGTTCTGTGCAGGTTTGTTGTGGTAGACTGAATAATGAACTGCATATGGAAGCAAAATGAGCGTGCCTCGTATATAGTTTGTAAAGTACTGAAAAATGTACTATTGAACCAATGTTAAAGAAGAGATAAGTGATGAAGTAAGAATAATTTCCAAGTTTGTTAATGTTTATCAGCACCACTTATTTTTTTTGTTTTAGTCTCCCTGCTTCCCCATGATCAACTAACCTCCCTGACCACCCACTGGTTCTTTGTTCCTAACTTTAATTTAACTTGTACTGACTGCAAAAGACTGCTTGGAAATCAGGGTTACTCCCATATGTAGAGCCACAGCAAAAGTGGATCAGGGCAAATTCAGGCAGCTGCCCCCTAGCAGAAGTCATTAGGCAGCAAAACTGGCACTGAAGAAGTGCCAATGAATCCCTATAAGTACTGTATGTTATCAATTAAGCAACCACAGATGAGATCACACCTGCTAAATTCTACACTGCTAATTCAGTGGATTGTGTCGTTGCTGTAAGGGTGCACAGTCTCTGGTCAGCACTGTACAGACGTAACAGTTATTGGCTAATCAGCTGCAATTGCTGCTTCCACATCTGAGATAAGTTGCTGTTTCTGTGTGTTAAGGTGGAATAGTTGCAAAGACCTAGTACAGGTCTTTTAAGTATTTGCTTAATATAGTGCAGCAAATAGTTATAATGTGTTTACCTAATGCCTCTTTGCCTTTGTGTAGTATACGGTACAGTGCTTGCTTTATCGAAGACTTTCTTTCGTCTTCAACTTGGCTGAAAAGACTTGTGGGCAGCAGTCAATTGAAGCCATTGCCCAGGACATAAACTGACTAGCTACAACTCTACTACTTCTGCATAAAGGTCATCAAAATACATTTCAGATCTTTCCAGTAAACAGTATTTTATCAAGACTGCATTGTGGTACACCAATATGCCACAATGTATTTTCATAATAACTTGTATATATCAGGTTTGCACAAAATATTCTGAATCGCCTACTTTTGGCAGCACTATGTATCCATTGTCAATGTGACACTGTACACATCTGGAATATGTGCCACACGTCCTGGCAACATCTATTACTACAAAAACTAAAGGACAGTGTAGTTGCACCATATTGCTAGTGGCTGCAGTAATCCTGTTAACATTCATGGGTGGCACTGTACAAATGTGGCAATGTAATTTCTTACTTACATACACTATACACTACATATTATAAAAGTGTGCAGCCGGCTTTCTCATTTATTTTCTGATTTACATTTTACCTTATTAAGGTTGTGGGGGGTCCAGGACCCTCTCTTTGCAAACAATGGGTGTAAAACAGAGAAAGGTCAACTGTCTGCTGAATAGTGCATGTGCACATACACACGCATGCACATGTAGACACACAAACTCAAACTAAACAACTGACACTTTAAGAAGACTACCAGTTCACCTACAAGCATGGCTTCAGAGGGTCGATGAAACTGGAGACCTCCCACAAAAAAATGCACACAAAACTAGAATGTGAGACAGAATGCAGAATCAGCCAGAATGCACCCCAGTCAGAATCCAAGCTTGAGAACTAAAAGCCAGGAGGAAGCGATGATTACTGCAGCACTGTTTTCTCAAAACAGTTTGTGGTAGTGACCTCTTATTACCTGTAGGGGTGCTGCAGCACTGCAATGTCTTCCTACCATTACCACATAAAAGAATTATATGGATTATTGCATCACTTAATTTGAAAGCCCTCAGGTACTGTTTCCCATTGTTCCCCTGTATTGGTCAGAGAATATGCAATATTGAGGGGTTAATTACTGCACTTCAGTTGCACAGCAGTACTACACTTCAACAATAAACGTCAAATGCTATTAAACGCCATGTTACTTGCTATGGAGCAATCTGCAGTGTTGCAAAATGCACACACCCGTCCAATGCTGTCAAGTCACATCTGACTCCTACAGTGACCCTAACAACAGCTGCTGCCACCAGTCATAATATGCAAGTAGGCAACATAAATAAATTGCTAGGCCCTTTTTCTGCATCAAATGTTATTATTCATTTATTTATTTATTTACTGGGAAATTCCAACTGGATACAGGTCCTTTTTCAGCGGAGGCCCATGGAGAAAAGCACCACAGAACAATAAATGAGCAACAGAGTACATGAAGAACAACTGAATACACATACAATCACAAATAATACCTACTGCACTTAACATTAGCTATACATACAATATGAAATACAGTAATGAACAGATATACCAATATCTAGCTAGAGGCTAAGAATAAAGGTAGGATGTATATACAGATACCACTAAGCTTAAATGGATACTGTTCTAAACTCATATACCTAAATCATATATACAAACATTGTACTAAACTCAAACAGATATAACGCAGATGCTCCACATGAAGGTGGAACAAGCTAGAAGGGCTAATGGGATGGAAGGGGAAGACAGAGGAGTAAGACAGGAGACTGAGTGAGTAGTATACGTGGTAGTGACAGGAAGCTAGGTGTAAACCAGTTGGATATGTATTTGGAGTTGAGATGAAGTGAGGTAGTTAAGCATGTTATAACAGGTCTGAGAGATTGAGTGAGGAGGGAAGGGGAGGGTAAAGGGTGAGCCAAAGCCTGCAGAGGAAGGAATGCAATGATCAGATGGTGTAAGACAGGATGGCTAAGGGACAGGAGAGGATAGGGAGGTAAAAAGGTTACTAGTTGGGATTGGTGCATGGGCATAACCAGAGACTTTTTAAGTGAGTTTCTAGTGCAGTCTTAAAGTGATTGCAAGAAGGTAATGTGGTTATAGAGGGGGAGATTGTTCCATAATCTGGATATGATGCAGGAGAATAGTGCATCTCCTGCTGAATACTTGGGTTTGGTCACTAGAAGTAGATCTTTGCTGCTGGAGCAGAGAGGTCTAGTAGAGCAGTAGGGCTGGAGAAGGTTTTGAAGGGATGGGACTTTAAGAGGATGGTTTACTAACTTGTGGGCAATGGAGAGTTGATTCAGGTGAAGAAGTTGAGGGAGTTCAAGCCAGTCAAGTTCTCTAAGTGAGATACAGTGGTGGCTGTGATAAGATGCACCAGTGGTAAACTTTTCAATTTTATTGTAGCAAACCTCAAGCTTGTTTAGGTCTGTTTGTCTAAGGTAGGTAAGTATAGGAGAGGTGTAGAGTAAAGTGGAGATAGGTGGGAATTGGCAGCAGAAATTCTGGCTGTCTTGGTGAGGAATTGTTTGTTTCTGAGCAATGCACCTAGTTTTTTGTGAACCTTTTTTATGGTAAGAGAAATGTGAGTGTCAAATCTGAGATCTCAACACCAAGTAGTTTGGTGTGTTCTGTTGGGGAGATGACGGTAGTGTCTTTGGCTAGAATATTAAAGTGGGGGATAACTGGGTTACATTTAGTGGGTTGGAAGATGAGGAGTTTAGTCTTGCTCAGGTTGAGTAACAACTGGACATTAGATAGGCAGCTTTCTACAGATGAAAAGGCTTCCTGTGTGATCTTGTGAAGTTCAGGTATAGTTGGGGCTGAGCAGATGAGGGTGAAGTCATCTGCATACTGTATAAGAGAGGCATACTTGGTGGCTGTGAACAGATCATTGGTAAACAATGAAAATAGTAGGGGACCAGGGATGGAGCCTTGGGGAAACACCGAATGTTACAGGAAGCTGAGGAGATAGGTCATTATGTCAGACAACTGATTGTTGGTGGCCAGTAGCTGACTGGGAAAAGGACAGGTTAGTGAGAACAGAGATTAGTAGTTTGTGTGAGACCATGTCAAAAGCCTTAGATAGATTCAGATATATATCAGAGGAGAACAGGCCATTATTTTTATGATGAAGGATAGCGTTAGTGAAAGAACACAAGGCGGTAGTAGTGCTGTGGTATGCCTTGAAGCCATGCTGGGTGCTGGAGAGGTGGTTATTAGCTAAGAGGTAGTCTAAAACTTGAGAATGGATGCATTTCTGAAGTATCTTGGAAAGTGGAGAAAGAATGGCTATGGGGCAGTAATTGGAAAGTTCAGTGGAGGAGTGAATTACTGCGCTGCAGTTGCACAACAGCACTGCATTTCAAATGTACGCACAATTTAGAGTCATCAATTCACTTGCAGCATTTCTTTGGGATTTTGGAGGAACTGAGGATGCCAGAGAAGACCATACAAAAGAAAGGGAGGAAAGCTGTACAATATTTAAAAATGTAGCAAAAATAACTGAAACTACTGCTGCGTCACTCATGTAGATGAATGAAGCCTTTACTCTGACCCATACAGCTTCTACTCAGCAAATCAAGTGATGGAGTTTCTGGACTGGGAGGGTTTTGTAGTGAGGGAATGGTGCTGACCCACCCATCCCAGTGGGGGAGAAAAGGCAGACTAGTCCACTACAGCAGCATCATCAAACATATGCTGATGCTAACTTTACCACCCCCAAAAGGACCAATTACAATACAAGTAGATTGCCAGGCACCCAGTATTACTGCTGCATAGGTTAAAACAGCACTGCCCAAGGCCAAGAATACAGTTTCTATGGGAGCTGACAATATCCCTGGCTGTATTCTACATGAACTACAGAGTGAACTGGCACCTCACCTGTGTGCCCTGTTCAATCACAGCCTCACCTCAGGCTTTGTCCATACAGAATGGCACACTGCTACAGTTATCCCTCTCCACAAAGGAGGAGCGACTACAGACACTGGGAATTATCACCCAATTAGCCTGACGACTCTGATATGCAAAGCTATGGAACGCATCATCATGGACCTAATAAACAAGGATATAGGGAATCTACAAACTCTGGATCCTACACAGTTTGGTTTTGTGAAGGGTAGATCATGCCTGCTCAACTTGGTCGACTTCTTTGAGTCAATCACCAGAGCTGTGGATGAAGGCAAGGTGGTTCATATGCCCTACCTTGATCTGGACAAGGCCTTTGATACCATTTCCCACTCAGGAATCATAGAAAAACTCACTAAGCTAGGCATCAACCCCTATATCACTAGGTGGGTTGCAAACTGGCTCACAGATAGAACTCACATTGTGAAAGAAGCTGACTCCAAGTCAAACTGCCGACCAGTCACGAGTGGAGTCCCACAGGGTTCATTCCTGGGTCCTCTCCTGTTTGGTATCTACTTCTCTGAAGTCCATGCCAACACAAAGGCACTCTGGCTGACAAAGTTTGCAGGCGATTGCAAGTTGGGAGCTATTATTAACTCTCCAAGTGATGTTAACATCCTACAGAAAGGCCTCAATGACACCAACGACTGGTGTCAGAACCATGGCCTTAAGCTCAATACCAAAAAATGTGTCGTCATCCCCCTTGGAAAAAACCCGGTTCCCTTGAATTACCACATTGATGGTAGTCCACTGAACAGAGAACACATTACAAGAGATCTGGGAACACAGGTTGACAGCAACATGTCTTTTGACCACCACATTGCCACTGTGGTCAGAAAGTCCTTTTATGTGGCACATCTCATTACTACGGGTTTTGCATCCAGGAAGAAAGAGGTTGTCTCTCTCTACTCTTCCCTCATTAGGGCATTCATCTAGCACAATGCCCCACTTGGCATGTGGCCGCAAAAATACCTCACAAAGAGGATCCTAGGCCTTAAACATTTGTCCTATATGGACAGACTCAAAAAACTCCAACTATTCTCTGTCTTGTATCGCCTACTTAGAGGCGATGTCTGCTTGACTTACAAAGCCATGTCTGACCCAGCTCTATTAGAAATGCTACATCTAAAGAAATCCCAATCCCTCTACACCACAAGCTCCACAGACGTCAACCTCATTACCACAATCAACAGAACATGCTGGAGGGACAGGTTCATAACCCAGAGACGCCCATGCTATGGAATAGACTTCCCATACATGTCAAGCAGAGCCTCACTGGCCCTCTTCAACAGGGATCTTGATGAGTGGATGGGAAATAGAAAATTGGCCCCGGGGATCACTCCAGTGGCTCTACTCGACAGAGGCACTGGGAAATAAGGTTGGGTGGCACGATGGCAGGGTAGTGCTATGGGCTAGGCTTGTAAAGGCTCCAGGGCCATTAGTCACTTAGTACACACCTACGAAAAGGTCAGTACAAAGGGAAGGACATGAGCATCTTTTAAGCAACACAGTCACATGCTGTATGTGGACAATGGTGTACTTGCAAAAGCATAAATGTGACTGATGGTCATACTATGAGATCGTTTGGACTGTGCTGTTGAGGGAAGAACCAGAGATACCAGCTGTAGCAAACATTTCTTATGTCTGGGTGACAGCCTCATGATGCCGAGAATAGAGGTCCAGATGGTTAGCAGGCACATGAAATAAAACCCTAACAAAAAATGAGATTTATCAAAATAGCAATTTAGAAAACTATTTACAAGTCCTATCTAAGCAGGATATTAAGTACAGAACTTTAAATCAATGAAGGAATGAAAATAGTTCTTTCAGCGAAATATTCCTTCATCAATCTATTGATCACAACAGGTACACAACCCATACTCCAACACACAGTAACACTATTTCGCATCAGTCCCACAAAGGGCTTTGCCCTTGTGATCAAACCACAACATCCATGTGTAAATCCAGCATTGCCCACACCCAGTCGTAGGTTACTGCATAATTTTTCATCTGTCAGTTGATCTTTATATGTGCAATTTAGGTCTGTCTACTAACTTTAGTCAAACAGAATGTTCTAAGGTTTTACATTCCATTACTTAAGAACGTTCTTATTTGTCTAGATGTAATTTTGGTATTGCTGTTATTTTATTTACCTGTACAATTATTGTCTTATGGCTCTGGGTATGGCTGAAGAGGGTTTGTGAACCAGCCCAAACTTAAATAAATAAATACATAAATAAATGAAGGTTGGCAGCTCTGCTGAATCTACATGGTAGCCTACCTGTACCAGTGTGCGCAGAGATTCCACATAGGACTGCTCGGTATCCAGAAGTGTCAGCATGACATGCTTCCGCATATCCTGTAAGAGAAGAAGAGTGCAACAGTGAGGACAAATAACAATTCTGTTTACATAATTAGGTAAACATGGAGGACAAAATCTAGAATGCATATCACTACTATCTAATACAAAGCCTATGTTCCTAGCAGTCACACTTTGCCTTCAAACAACTCAGGTATGTTCTTGAGGAGAAATATGGGTCTATCTTCAACAGCTTCATAAATGCAAGGCACAGGTTCAGTTGTCAGTCATGAGTCACAGCAAATGGCACAACACATACAATTATTCACAATCATTAGGTTAAGGTAAATAGCACCATGTTGATATAGTTTGTTTTCTTTTATATAAATGAATGTTACCTATGTCTAAAGTGATAATTTGATAACGGTATAATATAAAAAAGTTAAATAGTACCATAGGAACCACCCATCTTGGGGATCAGGGATCTGCTCATTACCTAGGAGGTACCCCAGACTGATGTACTACACACCTGCGTAACACAGCTCAGATGCAAAATGCTTGCAGTTCACACCTCCTAAATAACAGCTCTAGCCTGAAGTCTGCACTGAGAGATGAACAAAGGGAAAATGGCAAATGTACCCAAAAGTGGTGTAGGTCATCACTCATTGCAAGGAAAACAGACAGTCATGCAAGTCTTCTGCTGAAATTGTAACTAATGAAAATACATGAATCATAAAGGTAGGCATTCATAGACTAGAACACCTATCCACATAGTTCTTGCTTAGAGTATTGCACTTAAACTCGTCTTTAATTTTATGTGCAGTATGCACTTTAACTGCTTTTACAAACTGCTCAAACAATTCTGCTTGTAGAATGCTCCAATGATACTTCTAGGTTGGTTTGTGTATAAACAAACCCACATTAAGGCTGGCACAGTTTCTGACACAGCAGTAATATAACGTAGAAGGTGATGACTTGGTCTCTGATCATAACCATCTTATTATGAGTTCGAGACATGAATGCCAAGAGCACACAATACTGGGTTATGATCGGTGAGACATGATCATAACTCTTTGTTGTGCATGGAGTCTTACCTATTCCATGTACTATTATCAGTTACAAAACAAACAAACAAAAAAAAAAACGTGATGTGTTTTACTGGCCTTGAAAGCCAGTAAAGTACTTAGTGAGTGCTGTCACATAGACAGCAAGTAAGGAAAATTACAGTTGGGTCTTGCGTAACAGTAGCACGTACCAAGTTTATCTTTTTTTCCAATTTTAGAGCATAATTACAGCACTCCATGCACTACAAATGCCTTTAGTACACTTGAAGCTTAACCAACTCTTCCACAAAGCATATGTGCAGCATCTACAACTGTCTCATTACTATCAAACTGGAAAGGAAGCCATCATCTGCCCATTTTCCAGTTAGTAAAATGGAGAGAGTCACCCAGATGAATAGAAGAGTCTGGAATAGATAAAACAGAACCATTTATTCATTGCCCAATACCCATTTCATCCTATTCAACACCAGGGAGCAGAAGCTTATCTCAGCACTCAGCAGGTGTAAGGCAGAGAAATAATCCTGTCCACAGCAGGACACACAAGCCCACGCATGCAGATACACATGCACATGCAATTTGCAAGACTGCCAAGCTGCCTACCTGCATATCACTGGAATGTTGAAGGAAGTCATAGGACTCACTGAATACTCTTGAGGACGGGGAGGACATGCAGGTTTCACATATTATATACTAAATTCTACCTAGTTCAGGAATCTATAATACACAACACAGTATGTTAATATCTTACAGAACACAAAAAATAGGGAGGGCATACAAATCTGCAACTACATAATCCACTCTGGCTGTTGCTAACAAAGTGATGTACACTGCTAAACATCACATGCAATACTTTGCCATAATGTTAACATGGAGCTAAAACTGTTTTTGAATGCTGTACAAACATGTTATTGTCAACAATAAAGTCTGCTACATAATATGCCTATGCATTATTATTTATTTTTAAATGCATAGTCAGATGACAAATTTCAGCTAGTAAAACTATGTATTTTCCTGGCATTTAAAAGTGCTAACACACGGCAGAAAGACCAGGAGATTTTTTATGCATCTAATACATAATTTTATTGATAAAAATAATTACTTTGATTAAACACCAGCAGTGACAGTCTGAGCAATTATAATGATAATATATCATAATATCTGCAGTATCAATTTTGCTATGTTTATCACTGGTTATGTGTACTGAGGCAAAGACGTCAGAAAAAGTTGTCAAATCAGAGATGAAGAAGCCAAAAAGAAAGTAACAGTGTGCTCAGTCTAGCATACAAATGCCTAGGTGACAGAATTCATGCCAAGCAGCGGAACCCCTACACAAACAAGGAGCAAATACATCATGTTTTTATTTTGAAACCCGTTTGAATCAGCATGACTGCCATCTTGTCTCCATGGAAACCTGCTAAACCACGGTATACTCATGAATGACAAAACTGCAAACCAAAAAAAAACACACTCAAAACAACACACAAAATCTGTTGTATTTCTTCAACAATGGGAATGCAAGGTTAGAAAAATAGAAAAATATCACTTCTTTTATCTAGGTAAAGACACTATAGTGCCTGAAAGACTTGGTGAGTAAGACAGGCCATGTCAAAAAGAATGTGCATCCTACAGAACACAATCCAGGATTGACGGGACATTTCCTCAATTAGGAAAATGCCATCAAACTTGATACTACACAACTAGATAACAAGGAAAAAGGTATGGCTGAGGATGTTGAGATGATACGCATTCTTGTACTATGCTATTTATAAACATCTACTTTGGCTACTCACTATTAACTATTTTTTTCTGGAAAAAAAATCTCTTCAGGTAGCTTTCTCATTGTATGAGATCTGCATACTCAAACATTCTTCTTTTGCAACAATTAGGTTTATGAAAGAGTAATACATCTCTGAAGATGGAAAAAAAAAAAAAGGACATTTTCAAGTGAAATGACACATGGGTCACTCACTCAAAGGACCTTAACGGGGTATGTGACATCAAGAGAACTTGCTGGAGAGACAGACTGTCTCACAGAGGTTGCCCCACCTTTGGAACACCTTCCTATTCATGTTAAAGCCCCTTGTTGGCCCTATTTAAGCATAATTTGGACAGCTGGATGGGTAACCGGAAATTCACCCTGGGGGTTCCACCTGTGTTCCTCTTGGACAGGGATAATAAGTGCTGATTTTAGTGTCTGCTTGAACCAAACACCCTTGGGAACATGGGTTGAACTTGGCTAGGCTTGTAAGGGCCCCTAAGGTATTAACCTAGTAACTTCCTACAATCCTATACCTGTGTGTGTGTACTCATGCACAGTATTCACCCATGATGCAGCCCCATCTTTGTACTTCTCACTTTAACATTTAACTTACTGACCTGCAGCATCTGTAAACACAAAACATTTTGCTACTGACACAGGAAGGTTGTACTCTACTCAACTGTCATGCAGTCTGATGCATTTGTAGGGCACTGCTCCATAGCACTCAACCTCTAATCTCTAGAATTAATAACAAAGACAAAAATAATGAAGGACAAGGGTCCAGAATCAATGATGCTTTTTAAAACATTAAAAATAAGTTTGAAAGAGCAGGAAGTTCTGAAATCTCTTTAAATGCAGAGTTTAAAAGGGGTTGTCTGGTTGGTGTTGTATCATTGAGCAATGCCTGGTTAGCAGCCTGGTTAGCAGACGTTTATTACAAGACTACTACAGTAATTAGGCAAAAGTTTTGGTATGCAAAGTGCTATACATCAAATCTCTCAACCATCACCAATTTTTTCCCACATTTTTGCCTTGACCCTCATAAAAGTTCTGATTTTCTGGTAAATCACTGAGGATTACAGTCAATCAATAATGCTAGCTGTTAGACTTTCATGCTTATTGTTCAGAAAATGCATGTTGAAACAAAACACATTTTACAGTATACCTCCCACTGAAGGTGGTGCTACACCTGTAGCAACCCCCCCCACCCCCCACCCCTGCATCAGTTTTAGTAATTCAGGTTTTCAACTCCTCGGTTCTTCTCTTAACTGCAGCAGCCCTGATCTTGGAAGGCAAATCACATTCTTGCCCAGGAGTAATGATTCTTGTGGATGCAACAAATCCCAAAGCACCACTGAGAAAGTACAGTTGTGTACCTACCATAAATGTAGATGTTCGAGTGTATTCACTGTTGCAGTCGTTACAAAGTCTTGGTCCGGCATCGGTTGCTGTCACCTCTTCCCTGACGTCAATGCGCCAGGGGTGTAAAAGTTGCAACCGACGCCATTTTCTTCAGTTTTTCTTGCCCCAGATGTCAGGTGCCCCCAGATAGGAAGGCTGGAAAGATAAACTTATGCCAAAAAACATGCATATATTACTATAAACATTTCCTTCATCTACAAGCAAATACACCACATAGGTAGTATAGAGATGAGAAGTACAGAAAAGTCCCAGCAATGGAAAAAGGGGGATGGTGGGTGGGTAACCTGGACTGCAACAGTTAATAGACTCGAACATCTACATTTACAGTAGGTACACAACTGTACTATGTTCATCGTGTTTCACTGTTGCAGTCATTACACTTGGGTAGAATCCCAAAGCTGAGGTTGGGTGGCTGGGTCTATATTGGATCTGGAGAGGCTAACAAGCCCTGCAGAAATGCAGTGACAAAGTCTTCTCTGGATTTAGAGTAGAGAGGTAAGTGGTAGTACTTGGTGAAAATGTGCACTAAGCTCCAGGTTGCAGCTTCTAAAATGTCTTTGGTTGGTACTCCTCTGAGGAAAGCTACTGAAGTGGCTGCTGCTCTGGTGGAGTGAGGCCTAATGCCCTTAGGCACTGATTTGCCATGTTGTGCATAACAGAAGCGGATGCAGTGTCCTATCCATTTTGAGATTGTCTGCTTTGTAATAGGCTTTCCTTGTGATCCTGCAGCATATGCTACAAACAGTTGCTCAGTTTTTCTGAAAGCTATTGTTTTGTCCAAATAGAATAGTAGCTGTCTGTGTGTATCCAAAACGTGCAGAAGTCTCTCCCCTTTATTCTGGGGATTTGGGTAAAAAGTAGGTAAATGAATGGTTTGGTTTAAGGCCACATTGGAGACCACTTTTGGCATGAATGTTGGGATTGTCCTAAGAGAAACACTGTCCTGATGAAAAATGAGGAAAGGTTCCACAGCTATTAATGCCTGTAACTCTGAGACTCTTCTTGCTGAAGTTATTGCTAGGAGCAGAGCACTTTTCCATGACAAGAATTTTAGATCGGCTGTGCTGGCTGGTTCAAAAGGAGGTCCAAAGTAGGTACTGGAGCTCTCCTTGGGGGTCTTATATTTTTTGCCCCTCTGAGGTACTGTCGTAGTAGAGGATGTGAAAAAAATAGGAGGTTCCATATTGTAATGAGCTGAAATGACAGAGGCATGGATTTTAATAGATGAGAAAGATAAGCCTTTGTCCAGCATCTCAGTTAGGTATTGTAAAATCTGAGGTATATTAGGGACAAGTGGTTCGAGCCCTTGTGCCTGGTTCCAAGCACATAATCTCTTCCATTTTTCTGCATAAGATTTCCTAGTGCTGGGCCTCCTGGCTTCTAAAATGACATCCATAACAGCTTTAGAGAGAGGTGCAGTCTGAGTGGCTACATTATCTGCTATGCTGGCAGGTTTAAGGTTCTGAGTTGACTGTGCAGAATCTGATTGTCTTGTGTCAGAAGATGAGGAATTTGCGGTAGAAGCCAAGCTGGGCCTTGAGACAAATTCTTTAGGATTGGGTACCAGTACTGGCGTGGCCAGTCTGGTGCAATCAGGATCATTTTTGGCCTTTCTTGTCTGACTTTTAGTAGCACTTTGGTGAGAAGAGGCATTGGAGGGAAGGCATAGACTATCAGGCCTTTCCAGCTGAATGATAGAGCATCCACTTTCCATGCTTGAGAGTGATAAGTTCTTGTGCAAAATTTCTGTATTTGGTAATTGTGAGGGGAGGCAAAAAGATCTATGTCTGGGCGTCCCCATTTCTTCATTATCATGTTGAACACTTATGGATTTAGCTTCCATTCGTGTGGATCCATGAGATTTCTGCTTAGTTTGTCTGCTAGTGTATTTTTTGTGCAGGAATTATGCCTGCAGATGTACTTGATAGGTCAGTGCTGTGTTCCACAAAGTCATGGCTTGTCTGCATAGGGGGTAGGAATGTGTGCCCCCTTGCTTGTTTATGTACCACATAACTGTGGTATTGTCCGTCTTTATTAATAGTTGCCCTGGATGTATTAGGTCCTTGAAAGCTGTCAGGGCATTCTGTACAGCTAGCATCTCTTTTTGATTGATATGAAGATGCATTTGTTCCTTGGTCCACGTGCCCTGAATACATTTTCCTGCCATATGTGCCCCCCAGGCATAATCCGATGTGTCCGTTTTTATTGTCTGCCTGGCTGTGGGTAAAGTGAAAGACTGTCCCTTGTTGTGGTGACAGGCCTGGGCCCACCATCAAAACTCCTGTTGTAGGCAGGGAATTAAGGTTATGATTGTCTCCAGACTGTGACAATGCTGAGTCCAAACCCTTTTTAGATACCACTGTAGTTTCCTCATATGCAGTTTTGCATATGGAATTAGTAGAATGTAGAATGCAGGATGCCATGAAGCCCAGGGCCTGCAGAATTTTTCTTGCAGGGAGCTGGGTTTTTGTTGCCATCATTTGAAAGTAATGAGTCAGTTACCTTTGTTTGTCTGGCATGAGATAAGCCATCTGGGCAGTTGTATTTAAGCTTGCACCCAGGAATATTACTTCTTGAGAGGGCACTAGTTTTGATTTCTTTTTGTTTACTGTGCACCCTAGGCAAATTAGCAATCTTTTTACAAATGCCAGATGATTTAGAAGAATGTCCTTGGTCTCTGCTTGAATAAGGCAGTCATCCAAGTAGGGATATATTTGAATTCCTTTTTGCCTGCAAAATGCAATTACTGGTGCCAGGCATTTTGTGAAGACCCTGGGCGCAGTAGATAAGCCAAAGGGCAGTGCAGAGAATTGGTAATGCATTGAGCCTGCTATGAATCTGAGGTATCTTCTGCAAGACTGTCTGATTGGGACATGCTTCGCCCTCGTGACCAAACCACACCAGCCGTGGGTAAATCCAGCATTACCCACACCCAGGCGTGGGTTATTGCTATATTAATAAGCAACTGCACTTTAAATGTAGTTCTAATGAATCCCAACATTTGGTAAGAATGTATCAAAAACAGAGAAGGACCTCTTCTCCATTCTGAGACTTAATTTCAGGATTAGCTTTGTATCACTTATAAATGAGTGTAACAATTATTTTGCCTATACTAGAAGAAAATCAATATATGAGCAGCATATAGGAATCTAAAAGAAAAATGTACTACAAATCAACCTACCATATCTCTCAACCTCTTAGTACAAGAAATCTGGAGAAAGTCATATAGAAAAATGGGACAAAGGCCCAAAAATAGGGACAAATTTTAAATATTGCTCTTACAAACTTAGAAAGTTGATAGAATAACAGGTTTTGAATCAGCATGAATTTTCTGAACGGTATAAAGTCTGAAACTCAAATGTCTATTTTCTAACTCAAATCTTTAATGATTTGCCTCTAATTTGCTATAAAACCACAATTTTATGAAAAATGGACCAAAAATATGAGGCAAAAATCTGTACAGCTGAGAAGTATGCAACTACCCAAATGGTTAAAACAGCCTTCTCTTTAATAAGAAGCTAAAAGATTTGATCTGGAAACTAAACTTGTATTCATACACAGGGCTAAATGACTAACTTTGAAACCATATTCTAAAGCCTCTGAAAGGATGAAATACTGCTGAAGGAAGATGCAAAAAACAGAAATCTGAGCTCCAAATGAGGTGCAAACATGACCCATAAAAATTTTAGCATCAGGTCATAGGAATCTTCATACTTTATGCATAATGTCCTGACTTATTTCCTAATCGGAGTATGGAAAAAAATGTGACATTCCAAGCAGAAGACTAGTGTGCCAAAAATGTGAGATTTTTTAAGAAAGAGATGGACATATCACAGCCTCAAGGCATCAATGTAACCATTAATACATCAAAAGCAAAACAGTCATGACCATGAATAAGCAATTTCTCTGCTGTGGCCTTGAATTAAAGAAAGATCTCAGATATCATGCAAAATTAAAACTAAATGCCCCCAATTCCATTCAAACTCTACAAGACAAAAAAATGAAGATATACACATTACGTGTCTGGGGTGGGGGTGGGGGGCAGAAAATCATGTAGGGGGCGCAATATCTATGGCACTGAGGTATACAATAACCATCTGAATACATTATTTACTTTTAAGGTCAAGTATATTTCCAGTTTTAAAGAACATGAAAAAAAATCTGTTGGAAGTTATCAACCAAACTCAAATACTATATCTTACTTCTTAGTATGACAGTTGCTGTACCACACAAGAAAGGTACTGGAAAATAACTTTTCTAGGTCAGCTCTTGAAAACGTGTGTGTGTGTGTGTGTGTGTGTGTGTGTGTGTGTGTGTGTGTGTGTGTGTGTGTGTGTGTGTGTGTATGTATGTATGTATATATATATATATATATATATATATATATATATTTAAGTTTGCAGATTTCCTGAAAGCAAAGTCTTCCTTCGCCTCTTTTAAGTAATTTGCATATATTACTCAAAAGTTTTGCCTTAATGGATATATGCAATTTTGTTCATCTTTTAAACATGAGCTGTTTTAATGATTGACTTGTTCAGAATGGATCCATCAAGGTAGAGTGTCTCAGAAGTAATTGTCTGCCTGATCTGACAGCTAGGAGAAAGGAGTTTAAATTGTCTTGCTGTGTTATTAATGTTAACTGCATTATTAATGTCACTTATGCCATTCATTAACAACATAGATAAAAGTCTTTAAATAACCATATTCCATTTAGTTAGTAGGATGACAATGGATCACTATAAAAAAAAGGATGATTTAGTTTGCTAAATTAAGACATGAAACTGAAGCCTAACAATTGCAGCACATATCATCTGCAGTCCTGTAAGCGTTGAAGTCCCATTCTCAAGTGAACAAAACATTTATACCCACTACAGTAGGGAAAAAAAACAGGCTGCAAGAAGAATATGTTCTACTTTGCAAAAGCCTTTGACTACTGCAAGAAAGGAGGAATGTGTATTCACATGGTCACTTAATCCTATACTAGAAAATTAAGAAAATACCCCATGGAAATCTGTAATTTTAAAGTGTGAGGCATGACAATAAGGATGACCCTAGCCTTGTGTTATTTTTTGCTGGCTACCCATTTACAAATTATTATAAACCTCAAGTCAAATGCATTGCAAAAGGTCTACTCCACTGTTCTGCAGTGTTTTTCAGTCTAAAACCAGCTTCTTTGAAGCTACTGAAATCCTTCATCCTGAAGAAAAAATGTCACATTAACTACAGTGATAAACCTTTGAATTCTTCTCTGGTGTTATGAAAGGCTATAAAATGCAGAATGTTTTTCAATGGTAAATGCCACCCAATGAAATGTAATCAAAGCACGTCTTTTAAAACAGTATCCTGTAAAGCTGTAACTAGCTACCCATCGTCAACTCAACTCTGAATTTGGTCCTCTGTAGTTTGGATTCTGCCATCCTACATTTTATATCTCTGGGACTTGGTCCTTTGTAAACGTAGTTTGGTGTATGAGGAATTCATCAGGATTGTTTTCCAAATACAATCACAGGTTCTTTTTTTCTGTCAGTAATGGGATAATAGCCATTTGTTTGAGTTAAACAACTCTAGTTACAGAAAACTCAGTCTCAATTGCAAATGCAGTACCCCATCTGCTTATGCAACATGCAAAAGTGTTGTTACATGGGACTGCAGATTTACCACTGTAGACTTTCAACATTATGTTGAAAGTCGCCATGAATGTTTACTTGAGAAAATAGACAATGTATGTACAGTACTGCAGGCTAGTAGCTTTCTTTGATATAAATTTCAAAAGCAAGTTCTTCTACTACAGTCTTACAGTTTTTGTGGTACAGACTACTGCTTTTTAACATTGACTTGAGATTCCTAACTAAGGGTATTCCAGAAGTCTGTGAAGGAAAGCAAATTGAGGTGAAGCATTACAAAGCTGTGGAGCTCGAGGCTTAAATAAGCTCCTTACCATAATAGTGAAACTGTGTCAGCCATGACTTCATTGTTATATAGAAGTCCGCCCACTCTCTTCAAACATCACTTGTGGGGTGACAGCTTTACACAGTAATGCTACACCATCTTAGTACTCTTGGTCAGTTTGCATTTGGCAGACTTGGGTGGGGCCCAACTGTACCCTCCCCATGCCTGCCCACCCCCTACAACAGCAACAGTTGAAAAGGAGATGCTATGAGGTCACTTTAGGTATACTTATTACTAGCAATAATGTGAGTAAACCTTGTACTACTTGGTTAAAGTTACAAGTGACAAACATTTCCAACGTAAAGAATAAAAAGTGCAAAGAACTATTTGAATTATGTCATATTACTTTAAAGACACGCTAGTAATGGGACATTATGACAGACATGAGAACACACAACACAATCCACAAAGAAGAAACATTTATAAGGTTTACCACTTCACTATTTTTCTCTTTTCTGCTGCACTATGCTGATAATTACAGCCATATCTAGAGTATTAAAGTGCAAGAAGAGACAGTTGTGACAAGAAAAAAAGTCACTATTTATACAGTAAATGGCAATAGAAACAAGCAATGTGCTTTAGAATCACAGACGGTGACATTTAAACCTACTTCTTTGGAAACTGAGGCCTAGCTAAAAGCTACATGCCAGTGTATAAAATACATTGGTTCACTCCTACCATACGTATGGAAAAAAAATCGACTATACATTTATACATACATAAACCAAACAATATCAACCATAAAACAAACAGATTAGTATGCAAATGTGTTATAGTCAACAAACTAAGTAAAGTACGGGCTTATTACATTAGTCTCTCCAGAGTACCGCAAATACCACAAATGAGGTCATGATCTCTATTCTCTTGTATCTACAGTGCCATAAGGAATTTGGACTGGTGACTATGATCCAAAGAATAAGAAACCTCCAAAAAGTCATATTTTAGACAGTGTCCACTACATTCAAGCCAAGGAGAGGCAGGTATACAGTCATGGTTTGGATATACAGCCACTGTTCTGAGACAGAAGCATTGACAGCAGTAGAAGCCACAGTATTTATTGACCACTGTTACATTGTCACCATTTTGTCAGCAAAGGGTGACTAACTGAAGGAAACCACATTTAAGTAAAGGGCATTTAAACAAGACAAATACAGCTGTGGAAATGAAATGACAATGTCTGACTGTGTGTGTGTGTGTGTGTGTGTGAGAGGGAGACCTCAAAGGATGATAGAATACTATTAAAATATGGTAGGGCTATCACAGACTTTATTAGTTTTAAATCAACACAAGACAGATATTACCAGTGCCAAACTTGATGCATTCAACAGCTTCATGTTCCACAACCAAGTTAAAACACGCATTTACCGAATGCAAAACATCTTAAAAATAATGTAAGGACAATACCACTAAGACTGACTTTGCAAGATTGCTCCAGTGAATTGAAAGAGAGTTATGAACAAAGTCAGGGCAATATGCCCCGAACAAGAACATAATTCCTTAAAGATAAACAGTGTCTGGAAAAAAACTTAAATTACCTGATATGGGGAGCACCCCCAAAGTACTTGATCATCCATGTGGAATGAACAAACTCAGGGTAAAGGATCGCAGAGATGTATTTATAATCTTTGGGTAGCAGCTAAGTTTAACAAACTAATCATCATAATATACTATACATAAAAATAAAACATCTGGAACTATCTTTGGCTTTACTAAAACTATAACAAAACAACAGCCACAACTAGCCTTTTGGAAAAATGGCATTATTGTCAACACAACTAAAATAAATAAAAATATAGTTAAAATCTAAAACTAATAAATCCTAACACAATCCTCATTGCAATATTAAACTATATTAAAAAAATGGAATGACACCAGTTCTGCAGAACAGAGAGATGAAATGTTAACTATGACCTAAGTTTGTCTAGCAGTTTGTGGCTTGGAAGATCGAAGTAAGGTAGGGTGGGAGTAAAGAGCTCATACTGCCTTACCCATATTTGGGAGAAGGAAATGATGGTCCCAACTGGTTAATTTGCTTCTGTGCAATCAGAGGCTTGTAAAACAACAGTAACCACAAGACTGAATAAACATACTTTTTGCATTCCAAGACAGTGGGAGTAGCCCTTGTACATGTGGGAACATGCACATGCCAGGGGAGGGCAAAAGATACTTCCCACAGTGATGCAGAGGTTTACATCAGTCATTGGTGATAGTGTGATTGACAGTCACAAAACTGTACACGGCTGCTTGTATGGAAAGTCCAGAGGAAGGAAGGACTGATGTACAGTAGGTTAAGGGGTGGGATAGTCATAGGTTCATAGGTTCATACTAGGCTATCTGCCCTAGGGCATTTATAAGCCTAGCCAGAATGTGTTTGGCTTTCGCCACCCATTTTAAATTTATTTTGCTATACCCTTTTTCAAGGTTAGTATACTGTGCCTCTGTCTAACAGTGACACAGAAGTGATACCCGGGATAAACCTACGATCTCCCATCCACTCATCAAGATTCCTCTTGAAGAGAGTCAATGAGGGACTCTGCCTAACCTGGACTGGGATTTTATTCCAGAGTGAAGGGAGCCTCTGGGTTATGAATCTGTCCCTCCAGCATGTCCTATTTATTTCAGTGCTGAGGTTCAAGTCTCTCGAGCGCGTAGCTCAATGGGATTTGGATTTTCTGAGGTGCAGCATGTCCATTAATTCTGGGTTGGACATGGCTTTATACGTCAGGCACAGATCGCCTCTGAACAGGCGGTATGCCACTGAGTAGAGCTGGAGTTTCTTTAACCGGGCAGCATATGGCATCTGTTTGAGCCCTTTGATCCTCTTGGTGAGGTACTTTTGGGGTCTTTCCAGTTGCTGCAGGTGTCTGGTAAGGTACATCCCAAAGGGGCATTGTACTCAATTATGGGCCTGATGAGGGATGAGTAAAGAGGCACGATGACCTCCCCTGATCTAGATGTGAATCCCTTCATGATTAGGTGGGCTATATAAAATGTTTTTCTAACCACCTTGGCCACGTGGTTGTCAAATGAGAGATTGCTATCAACTTGGGTCCCCAGGTCCCTAATTACATCTTCTGTACTTAATGGATTACCACCTATGTGGTAATTTGTGGGCACTTTGTTTTTGCCAAAGGGGATGACTATACTCTTTTTGGCATTTAGCTTGAGGCCATGGCTCTGGCACCAGTTGTCTGTTTCTATGAGGCCCTTTTGGAGGATGCTTGTGTCGGCTGGAGAGTCGATCATGGCGCCCAGTTTGCAGTCATCTGCGAACTTGGTCAGCCACAGTCCTTCCGTGTTGGCCTGTACCTCCGAGAAATATATACCGAACAAGAGAGGTCCCAGGACTGAGCATTGTGGGACACCACTTGTAACTAGTTTGGAGTCTGACATGGCTCCAGCAATTCTAACCATGTGGGTTCTGTCCTTGAGCCAGTTTGCAATCCATCTAGTGACATAGGGGTTTATATTTAAGCTGGTGAGCTTATCTATAATGCCCGAGTGGGGTATTGTATTGAAGGCTTTAGCGAGGTCCAGGTAGGCTGTGTGGACCACCTTCCCCTCGTCAATCGCCTTGGTGACTGTTTCAAAGAAATCAACCAGGTTTAAAAGGCAGGATCTGCCCTTAACAAAGCCGAACTGGGTAGGATCCAGTGTCTGTAGGTCCCCAATATCTTTATTTATGAGGTCCATGATGATCCTTTCCATAGCTTTGCAGACTAAGCTAGTCAGGCTTATTCCCAGGATCCGTTGAGGCACCACCTTTATGGAGAGGGAACACTGTTGCTGTCGCCACTCTTTGGGCACATATCCTGTAGTAAGGCTGAGATTGAACAGTAGTTTTATGTTTGAGTTTAGCTCTTCTTGGAGTTCATGTAGGGCGTAGCCGGGACACCGTCTGGTCCCATTGATGCTGTGTTTTTGCTTTGCAGAGGGCGGCTCTTACCTGAGCATCTGAGATGTCAGGGGCAGCACTCTGCTGGGATAGATATTTGCCCTTTTTGGTGGGGGGGTTTGCGCTGAACCTGTCAGCTAGGATGTTGGCAATGTCTGTGGGTTCAGTGTATTTTTTGTCATTTTGGACTAATTCTGAGCATATCTGGGAATTTCTACCCAGGTTCCTAACATAACTAAAGAAAGCCTTGTGATTATCCTTAGTGTGCTGTGCAATTTTTCTCTCAAAGCTGGCCTTAGACAATTTCATGAGTGCCCGTAGTTTTTTGCTAATACTGATCAGTGATGCCTTCCCTTTTTGGGATTTTGCTCTATCATTTAGTAGCTTCCTCCTTCTATTGTATAGTTTGTTTATGGCTGGGGTCCACCAGACAGGACGTCTGCCTTTGGAGGATTGGGTCTTGGTTTTATTCGGGATCGCATGATCCATGCATTCCTGAAGGTGTTCATAGAATGCATTTATAAAGGATTCTGCAGTCTGGGCTGTATTTTCCACAGGCTCGGGGGCTTTGAAGGATTCCACCTCGGTTTTGAGGAGTGTGAAATTTGCTTTAGAGAAGTTTTTCACTGTGGCTTTCTGGGCAGGGGGTGGGGTCGGGATGTGAATATCCAGTGAGATTAGTTTATGGTCTGATCTTACCAGTGAGGGATACACTTCTGGTCTGGAACATAGAGTCCCCATGTTGGTGATGATCAGGTCCAGTATGTTTTCCCCTCTTGTGGGAGTGGTAACAAGTTGTTCCATAGCATTTGAGTTTATAAATTCTAGGAACCTTTGGGCTAGGGTGTTGGAGCTAGAGTAATGCTCTCACTCTATGTTTGGGTAGTTGAAGTAGCCTAATATAATGGTGTTTGGAGAGACCTTCATATTTTCCAGTGTTCTCAGGAAGGCCAAGTGGGGTTCCTGGGTTTGGGAGGGTGGTCTGTAGCAGGCTATAAACTGGAAGGCAGTTTTACCCACTGTTAGTTGCACATGGATAGTCTCTGATGCTTCGTGCTTTGCCAACAACCTGGAGGTGTGGGTATCTTTGATGAATATCGATACTCCCCCTCCTTTTGTGGTTCGGTCCAAGTTTTGGGGCCGAAAAGCATGGTATGAGGTATAACCTGGTAGTGCTGGGGTGCTCTCGGGAGCCTTGAACCAGGTTTCTGTTACTGCATAGATATCAATGTTCTCCATGCTAAGGAGAGTTTTGAGTGCATGCATCTTGAGGTTTAGACTTCTGGCGTTGAGTAGCATTACTCTTAGTTTCTTATCCCTTGTGATACCTATGGAGGTGGGTTTGTCTTTTGTGCCTTGCCTAAAAAGGCACTATGGGGGTAGCAAGAGCCTTTGCCAATATCCGAAAGCCCACGGGTGACAGGTGCAAGCCATCCCTAGCGAAACATCGTGGCTTGTCGAGCATGTCATCCCAGGCTGACAGGCATTGGATCCCCTTTGAATGACACCAATACTTAAGCCAATTGTTGAAATTGATCATCTTGTCTTCATATTGTGGCATCATTCTTGGTGAGGGTAAGATGCTACTCAAGGTCAGGGTCATACCGGCCTGGTCTACATGCTCGGAGAGCTCCTTTATATCTCTTTTCATGTAGTCCAGGGAGGTACATCTCAGGTCATTCACACCAGCATGGACAATGACTGAGTCATATTTGTACTTGCCTTGGAGTGACCTGAATGCTTGTGTTATGTGGTGGATCCTAGCGCCCGACAGGCTGCTCACCGTGACCCTCTCCTTGTTCAGCCTGGTGAGCGGGACGTCAGTGTGCCTGACGATAGAGTCATCTATTACAAGTGTATCAGGTGTGTTGTTTAGTCTTAAGGGCTGTGACTGTTCGGCACCACTGGCTTTGTGAGATATGTGTTGCACGTGTTTTGTTTTGGGGTAGCGGTTGCTTGGGTGTCTGCTTTGGAGGTCTCTGCTGCTTAGGCAGATCTTTATTTAGAGCCTCTGAGTATGTTTTTGTGTGATTATGTGTTTGGTTTGCTGTCGTGGTAGGTCTATGTGAGACTGGAATTGTAGTGAGTGTGGTTTCCTTCTCCTCCTGACTGGTTAAGCCAGTACTGAGTTGAGAGAGCTTAGCCTCCAGTTTGGCTATATGGTTGCATCTTTCACATGTGTTGGAATTTGTTGGGAGGAGGAGAGGGTTGTCTGTGTACACGAGGCAGTTATAACATTGCCTCAAGATTCCCAGATTCACCAGATGGACCAGGGAGGAGACTGACAACTGACCTTTGGACATGCTAGAATAATATTGGGAATTCCTTAATAATTGAAAACAAGGGCCAGTGGAGAGTGAGGGTGTAGTGCTTTTAATTTTTAGTGCTGACTGATATAATTGCTTTAGTGAGCAAGTGCCAGGTAACTTAAGTGCAATGTGTTACAGGTAACTTAAATGCAAAAACGAGAAACAGCAACTTTCTTTCAAGTGAAACAAGGAAATAAGTACAGTAAGCAATGCAGATATCACTAGTGATCCACAGAAGCGCTGAGAAGCCGCATATTAGGTGGAATTAGCATTCCAGGGAAATAACAAGCAAACAAACAACAAGCATATAAACAAAGCTACATTCAGCAGGCCTGGATCTAGTCTATGCTACAGCAAACAAGGTGTACCAATTTCAGTAAGATACAGTTCAAATATTCAGGCACTATAAACCTTTAACCAGAAATTCCCAGCTCAGAAGGGCAGAGTCCAGCCTCTTCTCCCAAAAGAGTGCAGACCACGAACCTTCTTAATGTAAAATAACTGGCCTGAAGCCCAAGTGCTTAAACCAGAACTAATACACTTTAAGAATAACAGACACTGGGCTCTCAATCAGCAGTTCCCAACTTAGAAGGATGAAAGCTACCTGTCCTGCCACCACAGTGCATGCCACAAACCTTCCTAATGTAAAACAACTGGTCTGAAGCCCAAGTGCTTAATCCAAAAGACTTAGAATGATAGCTACACTTTAATCAAATTACTACCAAGCAGTAATAGATACAATTGAATACTTTAGAGAATGCCTGGATTAGTGCTCAAGTTACACAAACAAAGCTAGATCCAGCAGGCCCGAATCCAGTCTATGCCACAGCAAACAAGGCGCACCAACTTCAGTAAGAAGCAGTTCAGATATGCATGCACTATAAGCCTTTAACCAGAAATACCCAGCTCAGAAGGGCAGAGTCCAGCCTCTCCTCCCACAAGAGTGCAGACCACGAACCCTCTCAATGTAAAACAACTGGCCTGAAAGCCCAAGTGCTTAAACCAGAATTAATACACTTTTAGAACAACAGACACTGAGCCCTCAATCAGCAGTTCCCAACCTAGAAGGATGTAAGCTACCTAAGGAGGTTTGATGAGCAAGTGCCAGGTAACTTAAAAACAATGAGGTTACAGAACTGAAATGGCAAAATTCCATTTTGAAACAGCAACTTTCTTTCAAGTGAAACAAGGAAATAAGTACAGTAAGCAATGGTACAGATATCACTAGTGATCCACAGAAGAATCTGAGAAGCCATATTAGGTGGAATTAGCATTCCAGGGAAATAACAAGCAAACAACCAACAAGCATATAAACAAAGCTACCTTCAGCAGGCCTGGATCTAGTCTATGATACAGCAAACAAGGTGTACCAATTTCAGTAAGATACAGTTCAAATATTCAGGCACTATAAACCTTTAACCAGAAATTCCCAGCTCAGAAGGGCAGAGTCCAGCCTCTTCTCCTTGCAAAGAGTGCAGACCACGAACCTTCTTAATGTAAAATAACTGGCCTGAAGCCCAAGTGCTTAAACCAGAACTAATACACTTTAAGAATAACAGACACTGGGCTCTCATTCAGCAGGATTCCCAACTTAGAAGGATGAAAGCTACCTGTCCTGCCACCACAGTGCATGCCACAAACCTTCCTAATGTAAAACAACTGGTCTGAAGCCCAAGTGCTTAATCCAAAAGACTTAGAATGATAGCTACACTTTAATCAAATTACTACCAAGCAGTAATAGATACAATTGAATACTTTAGAGAATGCCTGGATTAGTGCTCAAGTTACACAAACAAAGCTAGATCCAGCAGGCCCGAATCCAGTCTATGTTTCCACAACAGACAAGGCGCACCAATTTCAGTAAGAAGCAGTTCAGATATGCATGCACTATAAGCCTTTAACCAGAAATACCCAGCTCAGAAGGGCAGAGTCCAGCCTCTCCTCCCACAAGAGTGCAGACCACGAACCCTCTCAATGTAAAACAACTGGCCTGAAAGCCCAAGTGCTTAAACCAGAATTAATACACTTTTAGAACAACAGACACTGAGCCCTCAATCAGCAGTTCCCAACCTAGAAGGATGTAAGCTACCTGTTCTGCCACTACAGTGCAGACCACAAACCCTCTCAGTGCAAAACAACTGGTCCGAAGCCCAAGTGTTTAAACCAAAAGGCTTAGAATGAGTTACACCAAGCAGTAATAAATACAACTAAGTATTTTTAAGATGATGCAAAATTAAAATAAAGTAGGTAGAAACACAAGCACAGTAAAAGCAGATGAGACAATATAAAATGGATCTACTACAAACACTGTCCTATCAGAACTAGATTAGAAAGTCACTCACAAACACTTAATTTATAAAATGGTGGATGATAAAAATGGTAGAATGGAGGCTTCAGAACAAAAAGAGGCAAAAGAGTAGATGCAATGAAAGAATTTAAAAGGAAACAAACACAACAGATTTATCTTGTATCCACATACAACATTAAAAGCAAGGGATTAATTCAGAAGCTAGATCATTACTGGAAATTTTTATCAAATGACAAATTTATGGCAGATATTCTACCAGGACATTTTTTTGAGTTCATTTGTCAGAGGTAGGAGTATAAGGGATATATTGGTTAGCGGATTATTTGTTATACCAGATTGTTCAGTAATTAAATGGCCGGTTCACACAGGTACATTTAAATGTGGAAGATGCCTGGTTTGTCTGCAGATTGTTAATTGTTTTAAATGTATTAATGATATTCCTTTTACATCTAAAGATAAAATTTCATGTGAATCTAAGGGGGTGGTCTATATTTTAAGCTGCCCCTTCAATATGTTCTACGTAGGAGACAAAAAAAGGATGTTCCGATTAAGGTTTATGGAACACTTTAGGGACATTAAAAATGGTAAGAAAGAAAAAAACTATTGCTGCTCACTTTATGGAAACACATAACAGTGATTATTCATTGTTAAAAGGAAGTATTTTGGAACAAATTAAATATTGTTATGGAGAGTAAAATGTTTTAAAAGAAAAACTTTTATATAAGGAAAGTATTTATATTTTGAACTTTAATACATTGGTCCCTAAGGGACTTAATGGTGAATTGAATTGGAGAAGTTTGCTTTAAGGGGTAATTAGATTAATTAATTTTATTGTTTAATTGATGTAGAATGTGTATATAAGTAGGATTTTTGAATTGATTTGTATTCCATGAAGGTTTTTGGCACCGAGGCGCTAGAATTAAAACTGTTTATTTTAAAATGTTCCAGGAGTTGAGTTTCATTCGGATCTTGGTTGTTTATTCTTTAGTGCATTTTTGTGGTTGTGGCATACTTAATTTGTAAAAGCCTACACAAACTACTTAAAATCCTAGTCAGGAAAGACTTATGCCCTTAAAGCTCACTGAAGTCAATAGAAAACACTAGCATAACACAAAAAATAAAGTCATGGCTCTGTGGCATAGCAAAATAAAGCCCTGACTACAATCCAGGCCACTAAAGTACGAATAATATCTCAAGTACTGGAAGAGCTGGTTTGAATGGATGGTAATGAGCAACAAGGTTGTCCATCTTGGCATGAGGAAGCAGATGCTCTGGTTGGCTTGTAAACAACTGGTGGACCACATGGCACCAAAAATGGCCATGAATGGAGATGTGAGCATGGCAATCCCAGGCTGGCAATGACAGCCCACATGGAAGCACATACACTCAAGAGGATAGGGGGTGCAGGATGCCCTGCAATGTTGTGAGTGTTCACATCAGCAATAAGCAGTGGTGTTAGTGCCTTAACAGAAATGCTCTCACTGCTGGGTGGCAGGTAAGGTTATAAACCACCTCCATGGCTGCCTGGATGATGGCTACTTCAGCTGACCTTCATCATTGTAATGGGCATTCCTAACATAGAAGGGAAAAAATGGGTTCAAGACACATTGGGGAGGCTTGGATGGTTAGCCAGCATGAAGGCAAAAAGAAAAAAAAAAAAAAAAACACACACACAAATGAATATGTTTAGGCTCAATTTGTATCATGCATAGAAAATCACATCACACACTACCCTGTAGCTTTGTCAAGTCATCCATTAAACCTACAGTGCAAGGCAAGTACAAAAACAGTCCCTTATATATATATATATATATATATATATATATATATATATATATGGATCTACTTCTATCATTGAAGATGTAGGGTCTATATTATAAGAATGAAAGTGCATATGTGTGACTACATAAAAGTCGACACATAATGCACGAAACCTAAAAATAGCGAACGGCCATGTAAGCAAATTTTTCCCTAGGGAAAAAACGTACGTGGCCGTTTGCTAAAAATAAATTATTTAACATCATAAACACACTCCCCTAACTAAATATACCAACTCTGAGATCGCACTTTAGGGAAGGAATGGGCAACTCCGTGAGGTTGGCCAACCATCTCCTTGCCCTATGACATATTCATCGAATCGATGAATGTGTCGCCATTTCCGTATTCGCTTAGAAGCATTTTCATGCTTCTAATATAGACCCAAAGATGTAGTTTCACGAACACCTGGATCACCATAAAATAACTCCAGTAAACAAACCACTTGGCCATCATGGTGAACTTTGCCCTTTTCTCCACTATACTTCGATCTTGGAGTTGGTATCCTTAGTTAGGGGAGGCAAAGCCCCCAGTTGGAGGGGTTTTATTTGCTTCAGTTTGCTGTTGAAGTGTTGCTGGACAAGCGGTTCTTTTCCTGGAGTTATTTTATGGTGATCTTGGTGTTCGTGAAACTACATCTTCGGCAACTTCGTCTCATCATTATGAAGTTGTGATGAAGTAGCAAATAATATATATATATATATAAATATATATATATATATATATATACACACACACACACACACACACAATATATATATATATATATATATATATATATATATATATATATATATATATATATATATATGGTCTATATTAGAACACCAAACGTTCAAAATTTCAAGTGTTCTAATATCGACCTGTTTTCAGCGAATGCTGAAAATATCAAAGAAACAGAAAACCAAATTGTTTCCTAGGAAAGAATTCGGTTGTCCGTTTCTGTTGCTTCGGTATTTTCGGCACTGTGGTGGAAAAGTTACAAGTCGGGTTCAGGTAAGTGTGCGATTGTGTGGGCATGAGGGTTAGGTGAATTAGGGTTAGGGCGCGGGTCAGGTAAGTGTGCGATTGTGTGGATGTGAGGGTTAGGTGGGGTAGGTGAGTTAGGGTTAGGGTGCGGGTGAGGTGACTGTGCGATAGTGACGGACGTTAGGATTTGGGTTAAGGTAAGTAGATAGTGGTGTATGCATAGTTTAGTGTAGGGTTAGGTGTAAGAGTTTAGGTGTATGTGTATGGATTGCTGTTTGGTGTGCTTGTGTTGTGTGTATGTGATTTGGAAGAGCGAATTTCTTCCCTAGAAAAAAATTTGCTGTTCTGAATGTTCGATGTTTTAAATTTTTGATTCATAGGGCTCGATATTAGAACACTTGAAATTTTGAATGTTCGGTGTTTTAATATAGACCAATATATATGTATATATATGCACACACATATATATAAGGGTCTACTTCAGATGATCCAAGTTTTAAACTTCGAATTTCATATGGCCAAGACCATATGAGAGAAGTTTCAAAACTTGTGAACACCCGAAAGTAAAGGAAAACAAACCAAAACAATTTTCCTGGATGTTTCTGCAGGGGGGCAAGCCTCCCTGTACCCCCCACACCACCTGCTATTTAAATATACCAACTCTGAGATGGCACTACAGCGAGGAAAGGGGAAAATTTCCCATTCCGCGCTGTATGGAGATCTTCTTTCAGAACGTTCAAAGTTTTAAAACTTCAATCATATGGTCTCAGCCATATGAAATTCAAATATATATATATATATATATATATATATATATATATATATATATATATATATATATATATATATATATATTATATATATACAGTTCCCCTGTGTTTTGTCAATAGTCCATTTGCTCAATAAATGCACGGGGGATTGCTTAATTATGGTAGTATGGATAGCCAAGCAGTGCAAATATTAAAGTTATGTTTTGTTAAGATGGGTGAGTGGGGCTGGAGGGGGTGAGTTTGTTGGTGCTTGTGTTTGTGAGTCAGGGCTAGGATCAGGGATAGGTGTTGCATGTTTGTGTGCATGTGTGTGTACATTTGGGTTAGTGTCAGGGTTAGCTAAGGAGATAGATGTAGTGATGTTAGTGTATTTGTGCGTGTGCAAGAGTGTGTTTTGTATAGTGGCAGTGTTACGGGAAGGTTTTTACTATGGTAAGATGTTGGGTTAGGGTTGGGGAAGGGGCAGCATTAGGGTTAGAGTTCAGGTTAGGGCATAGGGTAATACAGCAGAGTTTAGCTTCAACTAATCTGTATATGCAACTAATTCTGTCACCTTTTTCTGTGCTGTTCCCCCTCTTTTTAATGTTGTAGTGAATTTGTATACAGGGAAAACAAAAAGCTGTGATACCTGCATTTATTTCTAAGCATTTCTGGACATCTAATAATTGTGGCTGCATGTTTTAAACAAATACGAGCGCTGCTGTCCACTCTCTATCAAATAGGGAGACAGGGAGACTGCCTGCATGCAAGTAGTCCAGGGTTCAAGTACTGGCACTGGAAGAGACAACCAGAAGGAATGAAAAAGTAATGCCCTCTTGTGTCTCTCAGTGGGAAGGATGATAGCTGCATGCTGGGGCAGACGTGTAGCTGCTATGATGTCAGTGTTCACCAGACAGCACTGCAGAGTGCACACTAAGTCAGATGGGGTGGACTGAATGCAGATGAGGTGCTACCACACAGTTGGAGTATGGTCTTATACTATCCTAGAGGGTGGGGTCCTTAAATAGGCATGTCACTACAGAGGTGGAGACATTTGGCTCTCATGTCAGAAGCCCAAAGTGAGCCTGGAACTGGCATGGGGTTAAGGGATTAAATCTGTCAGTTTGTGGGATGATGATGGCCTTTTCCCAGTAAACTCAACCCTCACCCCTGGTACCCACAGAAAAATTACTGGGTCAGCTGAATGACTGAGGAGGAGAGCAAATGGTGACAGCAAGAGCAGCAGAAAGACAAAAATGAAAAAAAAATATGCTGCTGAAAATGTATTACTCCAATAGTTCAGCTGCTCATCTGAAATGCTCTCGTGTACTTCACACACATTTTTTTGCATCAAAATTTTTACAGGGAAGGGTTGTCATAATGGTGAAGCTCGGTACTTCAAAAGCTACAGGGTTTGATTCTGACCCCTGTTTATTAGCTAAAATTATAAGAGTTTGCAGACTGATAGCCTAGTATTTACCTATGAACCCATCTCCATCTATCAGCCCCCCCCCAACATTTATGGATCACCTACACCCCCCTCCATCTTCCACTCTAAAGTCTCTCATACCCTGTCTCTGGAATATTTTAAGCAGCACGCCATAATGTTGGGGCAACTAAGGTAGGGATATCATATACAATGGGGAGGTGGATTTTTTTTACCCATCCCTATACCCACAAACGTAGCAACTAATGACAAAAAGCAAACAAAATAAAATAATTAAACAATCACAAGAAAGTAAGAAGGAATAGGCCTGCAGATGATTCAATTAAAAGCAGGGGGATTCGTAAAAATTCTAGAATGGATACTTTTACAAATATGACAATCATAACTGTATTGTTTGTGATGTCCACACTTTGGGCCAGTAATCAAGGAGCCTGAATCCCCACCACTGGCACTGGAAAAGAACGTTCACTTGCAACAAAATGGATACACACAGTATTTCCAGATGCAGCCTTTGCATCAAGCACAATTTGCTTTAACAGCACACAGGGAGCACACACAGCCTGGGGCCCTGGTTTCTCTCCCTCTCCCCCCAGGCCCCCAGCAAGGCTCCCCACTGACACAGCTGTACAGTTAAGTCCTCAACACAGTATCTAAGCCAAGTCCTCCACCACTCTCTCTGTGAAACCACTGCTTCATGTCTCTGCTCCAAGTAGCTCACACACACACACACACACACACACACACACACACACACACACACACACATGGAAAAGGCTGGCACAGGTTTATTAGCTATGCCCCCTTATGCCCAGACTATAAGGTAGTTACTGCCACCAGACCCTCCCAAGTCAACTACTCTATGGCTCTTACAAGGGTACCCAATTATACTGAGTGAAATTAATATTAATATGAATGGTAGTATGATTAATGCAGTAAGGCTTTCAGGAGTGGCCACACAGTCACCACATAGATATGGGTACTCTTCAAAGGTTAAAATATTCTCTAATGGTCCAGCCACAATAAAAAGGTTTAAATATATTTAATAATAAATAATAAAATAACACGAAAATGCTAAATATCTATTTACAATAAACACCAGAATTTCATCCACAGAAAATATTAAAATAACTCAGATGAATAGATTCACACAGATACAGAAAAACAGTACTTAACTAATCTCACTATATTTTCCTGACTGATCTAAAGAATTATTTCCTAGTCACTTACTAGAGCAAGCCAAGATGAAGTAGGTGAGTAGTCTTCTTTCTTTGTCAGGTTCCAAGAACAGACTGCCATGAGACTTCAGTCTCATCTAGTATGAAACATTATTTTTGTTCTAGATTTCAGGATGACATCACATACACCTGGCCATCTGACTTCTGGTTCCCATGCACCTCCCCCCCCCCAACACACACACACTGCTAGAAACTGCCAGGAATTAGCATCTATGTGTCAATAATGCACACACACAGAACCTTGCTAAGATCTGCTGCAGTTCCTGGAAGTCTTAAAACCATAAAACACTTCTACTCTTCCTACCGGAGTTAATAAACCATACTTCTTACAGGCACTGCATCTCTGGCTTCATTCAAACTGTGAGATAACATCTTTATGGCCTAGGCCCAGTAATTTAATTTCTTACCATTCTTAAAGTTTGAGATTAACATCTTCTCTTCCAGTAATCTCTGTTAAAACATGTAACAGTTAGAACAATGAATGCATATCTCTTTTTCTGCCCAGGAGGGCACACCACACTGTTGATACGTTTTTAACATAAGCAACTTTACGGATACATTTTCAACACAAGTATCTGAACAAATCAGTTTGATATTCAAATAACATACAATTCTTTGCTAGATTCCAGCTAGCTGTGCTGGCACGTTACACATCCACTGCCCTACTTCTCCTGGCATAGCTGGAAATACCTCACATCATCAAGCTGTTAACCTAAAATTGCATAGTGTTTCTGTAGTAGCATCCATGCTGGATGTTGTATAATGTTTTGGGATTTAAGAAGGTAACTTTGTTATCCTGTATTCACAGTGCTTTGAGATGTTTATGATGTTAATAACAATGCTGCTGATGTGGTGGTGGTGGTGGTGGGGGGGGGGGTAGGACGTGTATGAAAAAAGGGATGGAGTCTGTAGAAAAAATGAGTTGGGATAAGGAAAGATGTAGAGTGAAAGATGATGCTAGGAGTTCTGAGGAAGGGGATACACAGCAGGGACATTTGTAAGACCTAACATGACTCATGTAAGCATGAACAGCTTCAATTTAGATATATAAGGTCTTCCTCAGTGTATGTGAAGCTTTCTGTCATTCACTAAGTGATACCCCACCAGCAGTTGCACTGATATACGAGGAACTGTTTATACCATCCTTCAAAGTATGTTGTCTGTTCATTCTTACTGTACTTACTCACCTCTCCAACACACGCCATATCTCTTACCCCATCCCCTGTATCTTACTCCCCTCCTTAGGATTCACCTGTAGTGTCTTATTCCCTTCCTAAGGATTCACCTGTATCATCTCACTCCCCTCCTTAGGATTCACATGTAGCATCTCACTCCCCTCCTTATGATTCACGTGTAGCATCTCACTCCCTTCCTTAGGATTCACCTGTAGCATCTTACTCCCATCCTAAGGATTCACCTGTAGTATCTCACTCCCCTCCTGAAGTTTCACCTATAGCATCTCACTCCCCTCCTGAGGCTTCACCTGTAGCATCTTACTCCCCCTCCTGAGGATTCACCTGTAGCATCTTACTCTCCTCTTAAGGATCCACCTGCAGCATCTCACTCCCCTCCTGAGGATTCACCTGTAGCATCTTACTCCCCTCTTAAGGATTCACCTGTAGCATCTCACTCCCCTCTTGGGGATTCACCTGTAGTGTCTTACTCCCCTCCTGCTTTATCCTCAGTTAAGTAAACGTAATTTTGTTTCACTGCAGGACATCATTGCAGGCTGGTAATGTGCATCACTTTGTTTGATACAGTTTGTAACCAAACCTCTGCATTGCAATCCTCCTTTTTACAATGTGCTTTTACTTTTTAAATGGAACTTCATACTGTTTAAAGCTCAGTGCCTGAACCTGTACCTACACTGTTTAATCTGCATTTCTGTAATTTTTGTCTTTTTTTCTTTTTAAACACCCAGGCTGGGCATGAAATTGGTCCACTGGATCAATGTTCTGCCCAATTTAGCAAACGTAAATAAATAAATTCTCAGTGAATCAAGGGCAGTTTTAAATCTAAAAAAGATGACATCCAGAGAGACCTTTATCATACTTGTTTTTGCTTCTTGTCAAGTCATTGAAACAGACTTACGCCACTTCACTTAATTTTAAGAGCAACAGATAATCAGCTGTAATACCTAAAAAGCTAGACAACTTGATTTCTTTAGAGTCATTAATAAAAATACCCTTACTGACAAAATCATGTAAAAAGACAGTATGACTTGCATTTTCTGAGCATTAATCCTTAAATGGGTGCAGGCTTAAAACGACCCTCGGTTCAATAGCCTAGTAACCTCCTATGAACCTATAACTACATTATCAACCTAAGACTGAGCAAATAAAAAAATGCTGCTATATATTCTGGATGGTATAGGCGATATTTATTTTTTTTATTTGTTTTTTTTTATTGCTTACCAGTTTTGTCCAACTGGGTTTAGTCAAAAAATCCTTTTCGGCAGAGACTCGGGGGGGGGGGGGGGGGGAGCACCATCGTATTACAAACAATTTTTAAGAGACATTAAGTAAACTAAATTAAAAATGTGCTCATTAGATTACATTCATATGAAATAAAGGCAACTATCGCAGTATAAAGATAAGCATGCATTTAGTAGCTACTAAACATTGAGAATTTCAAGAGGTTTAATAGTGGGATCGGCAGACAGAGAAGAGATTTTTTGATTAGTGCACAGAAATTAAAAGAAATGGAATCAAGGGATGGAACTTGGAAGGGCAGAAAATGTTAATATTTTAGTTCAGAGGTGGGGTATTAATCAGGCTTAAATATTATATATGGCTATAATTAGGCTTACATTAGAAGTGGGGTGGCAAGCAGTGTCACATACTATGTATATGCTAGTAAAACTATTCAGGTATTGGTGAAAACTGACTGAGGGCATAGAATTCTGAATTAAGAGAAATAGTTGGATGACATGACAAGCTGAAGATTACAATGCCAGCTATTCTGGAGATATACAGAACTACATTCCATTGATTAAATGGATTTCAGTGGTAGAGGCTTATGGCTCCCTGATTCAGCAATGGACTTGTGTGTGTGTGTGTGTGTGTGTGTGTGTGTGTGTGTGTGTGTGTGTGTGTGTTGGGGAGGTTCAAACTGGGGTGGCAGGCTGGGCTGAAAGTCTGAGTGATGCAACTGGAATTCTGTTTCAGGAGAGTGAGCAGTTCTGCTTTTTACATATTATGTATCCAAAATGTACATCATAAATTGCAGGGTATAACTTCTTGTACTATTGTACATCCAACATGTTAGGTTGCACTGTATCAGTCTTTATTAAAAAGAGAAAATCACTTAAAATCCGAAGCCAAGAAAACAACTCAGGATTTGAAATTGCTCCCACAATAACAAATACCAGTGTTAGTAAATACAGCACAATAATGTTATGAACCTATCATGCACCCTTTAGAACCAGAGGATGACGAGTTCCTTGCCAATCCCCCAGGGTGTAAAAATTAATAAAAATGTAGCCCTTATGGGGGACGTTTAACTACTCAGATATACCTCTCTGTCCAGATTTTTGCCTCCTATTCTTGATCTAACAACTTTCTAAGTTTAAGAGAGCAATCTTTAAAATGTGTCCCTGATTTTGGGCCTTTATATTCTCTATGTTTGGATAATTTCTCTACTATGGCCATCTTTTCTGTTTTAGGCTTGGGGAGATGTAGTTTGGACTCCATGCTGATTTCAATACAGCAAACTCTTTACCATTCATTTTTGGTAAATTTGTGTCTGGGTTTGCTGGAACTGCCTTTATCATAGTTTATGCCAGGGTCAGATTAGGAAGATTTACCATTTTCTGAAATGTAGAGGCCTCAAGGGTATTCATAATCAAAAAAAAAAAAATTAAAGGGCTTTAGAACTCCATTTCTTAGACAGATCATTAAATTATATGCATACTGAGCTTTGGGTTGTGTTATGGTCTGACCCTAAACAATATGGACACTGCATATGTATTACTTCCCAGAGAAACACTTGCTTGGGTTGGAAATTTTGCTTGTTTATATGGGCTTAGGTCCAAGCAGTTGGCAGGGGAAAAACTCCCAAAAAGTGATAAAACTTCACTACAGGTAAAATATAGAGGTAAATAATGATGATGTAAATTTACTTGACACTTGCTGTTTCAAGAAGATCAAAAACATTTCCCTACTTGTCACCCAGCAGTAAGAAAGCATACCAGGGTAATTTTCCATTCTCAATTAAACTTTCATAGACAGAGGAACTGTACACACAGGATAGATGGTTTAGCAACCTTGGAAAGTTTCACTGGTTGATCATCCTCTTGTATGCTTCCTGAGTCCTGACAGCTATGTCCAATGGACCCCTTCTTTACCAGATTGTTAGTACTTTACGGGATTTTAACAGTAAACAAAACAAAGGCAGTTAATAAAGTCAATCAGATCTTTAAGATGATGTTAGACCAACCTGGATGCAGAGCATCAGATATGAAGAAAAGTCCCACAGCAACAGTGACCTTAGATGTTTCGCAATAAGACAATTACTAAGTTGCAAGTAGAGGTAAATACATTAGTTTATTTGGCCAGAAGGCCAACCCAAAGAAGGACTTCCTCAAAAGGCCAATACAACCCAGGTGATCAGAGATCAACTAACAACTCTAGCACCTGTTAGAGTTGGTGTTGGAGAGGAAAGGGATGATGAGGTTTAAACCTATTCACTCCTTTTTCAAGGGAGGGAAGGGACATGCTTAGAACACACTCTTCATGGTTGACTCCCTGCTAGAGATTGAAGATCTCGTGAGGGTGCCTATTTATAAGGCTGCAAGGCAGGGCCAACTGGTCACACCATGTGGAGGTGTGGCCTTGCATTGCAAAGTCACACTGCACATCAATACCTTGGGTTCTGATGGGCATGTGCAGTGGAGGAAGGAACTTAAACAGAAAATTATGGTTGTCCTTATGGATGATGGGGCTGACCCCAATCTGCTTAATCCTTACTTTCAGGGAATAAAACAGCTATAGGGCTTTCACAACAGAGGAATGAATAAATCAACATAGAGTGGGGGGGTAAGCTTAATGCTTAGAGGAGGATCACAGCAAAAAAACAGCATCCCATTGTATATCAGACTGCTTATAGCAACTGGACTCTTGACTGACAAACAAGAACAGAAGCATTCAGGAAATCTTTAGCACATCTTGATGTTGGCTGTCTTCCCTGGTGATCCAATAAAAAAAAAAAAAAAAAAAAAAAGTAAAATTTTTTTATGTAAAACTAGCTCACTTGAGATTAATTTGTGTAGGTCTGAATATGTTGTTGAATGAATAACGGGTGAAGAATGGAAGGTACTCTCAATACTGTGATTCCAGAGAAGGAAACGGTTTTATAGTTTACGTACACATATGTGTAGGACTTCTAATTAAGTATCCTAAAGGACCTAACCCAAGCATCTGTGGCATCTTTAAGCATACCCATTGATGTACTTTGTCTCCACTGCATATGAAGCCTACTTCCAGAACCCCCCCCCCCCCCCCAAGAAGGACCTGTTAGTGCAGCACTAGGCCTGTAATCATCTTCTAGGGATGGGCAAGCTGGTGTCAGTTTTACATCCTTCCCTGGACAGCTCTTCCAGGTCCTCGTCTGCTAACAGAATATGGGTTGGATGAGGAGCAGTCATCCCTCTACGACATGGATTTAGCACACATTTAGTAGTCTGAGAAGAAACATAAAGCAATATCAGATTAATAGAGAAAGAGATAGAGACAAAGGAAAACTGAAACAATTTTAATTAGATCAGCCTTCGATTATTTACAGCATAACGCTAGTTAGGGGGAAGAAGGCTTCCAGGTGCATTATTAAACTACCTGCATTGTCTGTTAGATGATGACATCAATTTTTCTATACGTTTCCTGAAGTAGCAACTTCCTTCTTACTACAACCATGGCACTGCCTACACCAACAGAATATGGACTTTAATATTTGATCCGTTTGGCCATCATTCAGAAATGCACAGTTCTGCATTTACTGTGTACAGTATCACAGCAGCTGGCAATTCTATTAGGTGTGGGAGTAGAACTAAGCCTTGAGAAGAAATCTTACCAGGTGCGGGATTAGAAACTATGTCCTGAGATGAAATCTATCATTACATAAGCAATTGGGGATGGATCTAGGTTTACTGCATACTCTACACCCTTCTAACCTTGTGAGTTTTACATTTCACTAAAGCAATAGGTATACTTACACTGAGGTGCACAAGAAACACAATGTGATTAAGACTTTATACATGTCTGCCTGAATATTGCACAAAGGTTTGCAGTTGCTAGGATGCGGCAAAGAAATGAATCAACCATAAAGCTATTAATAGTCCACAGTTTTCGACTTGTAGCCTGCAGGTGTTTCAGCACTAATTCAAACATTCCCAAATGGTTCACTTTTCATAAAATTCTGTCTCTTATTAAGAAGTTACCAAAATAAACTTTTGATTTATTTAAGCAGTTACTCAACAGCACAACCCACTGTTCATACCTCTGTGTGTACATACACGTATCCATGGAAACAGAACTGTTTGGATGTCTTGTTTGACAAGCCTTTGCAGACTCTTCACTAGGCCTTATAAATTCATCTGTGTATCCTCCCCTTAAGCTACATTATTTCATCATCTTTTCTCTACGGGTACAATGAATTCCCTGATGAAAAGTACGTTAAGCTCCAAGGGCACTGAAGAAAAACATTTCCAATGACCAGCTTTGCTAATACACCTGCAGATCTGACATCTACTCTGCAAATGGCTCATGCCTCTCTGCAACTCTCCAAAGACAAGGATGTAGTGATACCGTAAATGGGTGCTAATAAAATACCATAGTGGTCTGAAAACCAATTTATTTGTTCCGGAAATATTATGCAACCACATACAAGGAGTAACAAAAGTGTTACATACATGATGTAAATGTGTGGGTGGGTGCAAAGGGCTACCCAGCATGTGCTTCATGTCTTAATCTAGCAAAGACACATCAGATAAGTCACTTGGCAACTTATGGTATCAGGTTGATTTTTAGCTGTCTGCCCATATTTGTTTTTTTTTTGTTTTGTTTTTTTTTTTTGGATTGATTTACTTACCTGCATTTGTTTATTGGAAAAATCTGACTGGGCACAAAGCTCTTTTCAGTAGAGGACTGAGGAGAAAAGTTAAAAATTATGCAGTATATATACAACAGAATAAACACAATTTGTTTTTCTGTGAACTTAATAGAAACAGAATCAATACAAAAGATTAATAGTGTAGATTATATGCAGATGCATTCAAAAATTAAACATTACCACCATCTATGTTATTTCAAAAAGATCCATAATTCAGTATGCTGGAACAGGGAACACCATTAACAGGACTGCTGCATTTCTGCCAATATAATCTGCCAATAACAAGTTCCAGCAGGAGTGAAAAGAAAGTCTGTCATGCTTTAAAGCAACAAAGGACAAATATGTCATGCAACCATACAGGTAAAAAACATGCAGAGGTGAAAGATATTTTCCCACATATAATTCACACATTAATGTAAGATATCAACTGATCACCAAGAAATACTTCTGTCTAATTTGCAAAAGGAGGAGAATCTTCTAAAATAGCTGTCCCTGTGCTTTCAGAAAATGAGGCTCAATATGGCAACACAAAATGACTAAAGTATACAAAATAAAGAAAAATAAGAAGTGTCTGCGCATGTGTGTGTGTAAATCCCAAAGATTCAGAGGAAATTACTCTGCATCTGTACTAAGACACCAGACTGATTTTAGGAAACCATCAAACGGTGCTGAAAATACTACATATGATACTGAATTGCAGTGTTACAGCAAAAAAAGGCATGTTTATCCCTTACAGACTTCTTATAATGTGATGGAACATAGCAGCAATACTAGGTAACTGAATCTAGTGCCATAAAATGCATCTAGACATTTACACCTGAAAGTTTCTGCCATCCTTTATGGGTACTTAATGCTCATATCCCAAGCTGAGCAGAACAGTACATGAAAACCCTGGTGTAAATGTGTGTCTTCCATTATGTCATCAAAACTAGCCTTAAAGGTAGGCAAAGTAGTATTTTGTTTGGACTTTTTTTGTTTTGAAAATACGCACAATTACTGTGATACTGTAGGCGTGCACCAAGTTAGATACATGCTGCAAGAGCTAAGACAAGAGTAGCCTGCCAGAGAGACAGAGAGATGTTGCTTGGAGAATAGTTCAATTGTTCTTACAAAAATGAGGCAAATACTACTGCAACCACATAGCAAAACAGAACAGAGCAGCATTTCCCTGCAAATTTATAAGACTGATGCTGCTGCAATCAGGGTATACAGTGTGTGTTTGGGTCTATATTAAATTATCGAACGGCACGAATGTCAAACAGCTGGATTAGCGAAAGTGCCATTCATAGAGTTCTGGTTTGTGGGATTGGGGTGCAGTGAAGATCGTGAATTTTGCCCTTTCCTCACTGTAGTGCGATCTCGGGAGTTGGTATATATAATTAGCGTGGGGGGGGGGGCGCAGCCTCCCACAAAACCAAGTAATGTGAACAGCACTTTCAATATTTCGGCCGTTCGACATTCGTGCCATTCAATAATTTAATATAGACCCATGTGTATAATGGCCTGGGTCTGTAAGGTGTAATGTATTCAAAATGAAAAAATACTCATCAAATAATAGTATTACATGTTGGATTCAGAATCCATGAATGTTGCTACTTTATCCAAAAACAAACCTTGTTCCATGTAAAATTGCAGCCATCAAGAGAACAGTTCAGGAAGTCTTTGCCTATTAGTTGGTATTATGCTTTTAAGATAACTGGTTTAGCCTTTGTTGAAATACTTGGTGCAAAAGGTAAGGAAGGGTAAACAAACTACATATTTCACTTGTAACATCATGCCAGCTCTACTTCAAGTCAAAAAAATGGCCTAGAGGGGGCGGGGCCTAGATGGCCAACTGAGAGCAGTTAATTTTGAGAGCTCCATAAACTAGTATAATAATATAGGAAAATGTTATTATTTTCAAGTTTAAAATGTCAGAAATCTATAGATAAACTACAAAACTACATAAATATCAATCTTGGTGGAGATGTACAAAAATTTTCCTGTCAAGTAACTTGGAGATATATTGAGTCACTGAATATGAACAACTCAAGGAATTCTCATCCAGATGCTGCTTTGAAAAAAGAACTACAATTGATGGTATCTACCTTACAGGAACTATCTTTGAAGATGGATAAATAAAGTAAAAATCACACCGCTACTCCACAGCTGTATCCAATAAAAATAATTTATTAAAATATTAAAACTGCTTTTGAAAATGTTTCCAGTACTTGGTTTACCACCAGGTGAATCAGTTTAAGAAAAAAAAAGAAGCACTGTTGCTTCCAAAAAGAAAAAACGATGTTACTTTCAAGAACAGATGTTCATGTTGCAACAGATTTACGAATATGTCTTGTTGCAGTAAAAGACTTCAAATGCATTCGAATGCGTCTCAATATGAGTAATAAACATCCAGAAAAAAATACAAAGTTCCGTTTTCAATTAAATGTGCTTTGTAGTTCACTATTGGTGTTCTCACTCGTAGACGTAATACCATAAAAAACGCTAGCTCTTCTTCGTTTCAATAAGCACACATCAAAAGGCTCAGCAATGCAATGCAACAATATATTTAAGCCAAAGTATAAAGTTCAATGTAGCAGGGTGAGCTTACAGTTAGAGCTGATTTTTCAAACTCACTCATGAATAAAACACTGCACAAGAACACTGACCACCTCTTGGTCGAGTTTGAAGCTGGAAACTCGGCAGTATAGCAGTTCTTAAAGCCAAAATGCTGAACAGCTAGTGCGATACTTCAATGAGTTGTCTTGAACATAAAATAGTATATTTAGTCGAGCACAAGGCTTAAAACTCCGCGAGTGGTGGTTCTTTGAGCCAAAATACTAAATAGCTGATGTGTTACTTCAAAGAGTTGTCTTAAACATAAAAAATGACAATGTCCCCAATACATATGATAAGCGCTTTCGGAAATTCCATCATCAGATCATGTTGAAGTAGGGACACCATTACTTGTATTTATACTAAAGTCTTAGCCAATGAAATTCAAAGTGAGGAGCAACGCCTCCACAGTAATTAACTCCATCCACTTGATTTCTTAGTTCAACAACACGCCTACCATTCATCCAGTGGTAGGTCTTCTTGTTTTTAGCATTGGTTTGAGCGGAATTAATAGCATTAAGACCAGGGGCTCTGTCTGCTCGCAAATTCACTATCCATTTAGTTTCACAGACTTCTGTTTTGTTAGCTACGTCACCTCTTTTAATGTTTTCAGGTATATTTTCAATAACTTTAAAAAGGAAACTATGATTAGGGAATTCTAATATGTGTACCGCCAAAGCATTATGAATATCTCCTCTTTTAATATCTCCCAGATGTCGTATTATATATATACATATAACAAACATAGAAGTTTCTATTCCCCTACTTGAACTCCGTGAATACTTATCTTGGTAATTTTTCATTGATTTAACTTATAATAATTTAAGTAATTAACTAATTCAACAAGGTACCATTCATCAGAGTTCAGACTCAAATGTAACAAATTTACATCATATATAATAGCAGTAACAGTAGAGTGTTTTGAAAAAAAATGCTGTCATGGAGACTAATGCCTTCTTCAGTTGACGTATGATTTAGAAATGTCATGTATATCCTGGTTAAATAATAGTAGCAAGCTCTTAGTACAAATGTCATCATTATTCTGTCTAAATATAGTTAATATCAATTATGGCAGGTATCATAGCTACGAGTGCTGTTTGATCAGTCCTGATATGGTGTGCATGGATGCAGCTGTGCCTGGCAGCTAGTATAAATGTCATTATTATTCTGTCTAAACATCGTTAATATCAATTATGGCAGGTATCATAGCTTTGAGTACTGTTTGGTTAAGCCTGACATGGTGTGTGTGGATGCAGCTGTTGTATGTTGCCGTTTTCATCTCTGGGAAGCTATGGGTTGCAGCTTGTGATCGAGATTTACTGATGCTTGTGTATTAGGAAGAGACATTTGGTGTTTTTAGCCTGGATCCAGGGGAAGGGGGTGGATAAAACTGTGATTTTTGGGATATTTTGGAAGAGAATAGTTTGTTTATGCATGTGCTGAGTGAGAGGTGGAAAGGCTGGAAGAATGTATCATCTCTTGTTGTGGTGGCTTGTTGGGAGTTTTTTTTTTTTTTTTATCTGTTTGCTCTCCGTTTTTTTCCTGGCTGCTGCCTCACTGAAAGGGAGGGAATTTAGGCTTGAAGTTGCAGTGAAGTGAAGCTTTGCTTCAGGTGCATTGCAAGCCTCTGGTATGCAGTACACAGACACACTAACAGAAACAGACGCTCTCAGGTTGCTATGGTAATGGAGACAGAGTGACGATAGTGCTTAAAGGCTCTAAGGAGCCTCCGAGATGATTCTCAGCAATGAAGTTTTGGTTTAAAAAAAAAAAAAATTATATATATATATATATATATATATATATATATATATATATATATAAAAAGGGCTGTTTTAAACCACATGTACACATATTGATGGTCTTCCAACATTTTGTTCAGCTCATTAAGTTGATTCTTGATTAAAAAAAAAATAAGTGCAGTTTTATATTTAAAATGTATTTTGGTCCAAACACATTAAGGACTTAAATAAAAGTGGAAGTTTGAGTTATTGTGACAGACTAAGAGCACTTGGTCTTATGCAGTAGCCTTTGCAGTGGCCTGGGAGGTGAGCTTGCTTGGACGTGTTAGGCATATGGGGGATAGCTGACTCTAGGGGTGTTGGGGTTGCCAGAAAGTGCTAGAGCGTCATCAGATTTCCTTCATGGAAATATCTGTGGGAATGGAAGGTGTGTTGAGTGGTTCACTGGCAGAGTGGCCACTGCATGGAACAGACTGGTAAAATGAAACAGGGCAAATATTGGTTTAGATATTTTTTTTTTTTTTTTTTTAAACAAGTTTATTGTTTTAAGAACAGCCTGGAAACACACCACATGAACTAGTGAATGGTATTCTGGCAAAACTGGATGGGCATTGTTGCCCGTGTTTGAAGTACTGATATGTGTGTATGTAAAGATGGAAATATACTTATAACAACTAAGAAACTAGAAGGGTCTCATAATTTAAACTCTATGGACTGTATAAACATGCTTGGAAGGAGTTAATAATAAGAATAAGCATTACAGCTTGTGGTCTCTCAAATAACTAAACAACAGCCAAAATAAAAACACAATAGTTATGTAATGTATGATTTTAGTAAATCTAGACATAAAATATATAATCGTCATATAATATGAAGCAGTCTGCTGACTTTAGATATTAAAGACAGGTTTTAATAACATGGGCTTGTGTATAATAACACTACTGTCTTAACCTGTCATAAATGACATACACTACATTGAACATCAAGGGGAAGCATGATGATTTTCTTATATAAGTAAATATGAATAACAAGTCATGTAATTGCTTTAACTTGAATTGTAGTTTTTTTAACCCATCTTGACAGTATATAATACTTAAGCGGTTACCAAGGTAACTAATGCTTTATACATGACATCAAACTGAGAAAGTTGCTCAAGAGAAACAAAAGAAGCCTGAACTTTAAATGCCACAGAATGTAACAATCATATTCTGAACAAATACTATTAAATTGACAATAGACACTCAGTTTAATAACATGGGCTTGTGTATAATAACACTACTGTTTTAACTTGTCATAAATTACATACACTATATTAAACATCAAGGGGAAGCATGATGATTTTCTCATATAAGCAAATGTGCATAACAAATCATATAATTGCTTTAACTTGAATTGTGGTTTTGTAACCCATCTTGACCATACATAATATTTAAGCTGTTACCAAGGTAACTAATGTTTTATACATGACATCAAACTGACAAAGTTGTTCAAGGGAAACAACAGAAGCCTGAACTAGGAATGTCACAGAATCACATTCTGAACAATTATTATTAAATTGACAATAATCACTCAGTTTAACCTTTGCTGATTATAGAAAATAGAATGTTGCCATTTAAATTTAGAAACTTTCAGTATATGCCATACAATGGTAATTTATAAATATGGAAAGGAAATCTGTAATCATTAATCACAATAAGTGAATTTTTTGTTTTTAACCTATAATTTCACTCATTTTATAAGAAATGACAGACATGAAAATCCTTGTGTGTAGGGAATGGGGGAAGAGGGATGGACTGATAATGAAAATGCACTAACTTTCATCAATGTTCACATAAAACAAACTTGATGCTTTAAGTAAGTTACTTAAATGCTGACAAGCAATGATAACTTATGATATATCCAGTAAAATACATTGTATTATAAACATTAGGTATAAATGTTATTACTATCTATTTATATTAAGTAACACGTTTTGAAAGACTTCATCAGTAAGGGCGAATATGTTAAATAACTGTGTGCTATAATCTTTTACTGAGGTTTTATATACGATACATCCAACTTTACTATGACTGAATTGCTCGTCATCTTTCATGTAAATATGAATTGCTTATACAATAAGTAGACATTTATATTGTATTAGAATTCTGTCTAATCTACAGTAGTACTATATCTGTTCAAAATAATATAAATATTGCTTATTCCTATTTCAAATATTCTCTATATGATAATTGAATTTATGGAGCTCAGATGTTCTGGATTGTCAAGGTATGAGTGATAATCTGATGGACTTAGGTTTATCCATCAGATTAGGAATGATTTTCATTCCAAGGCTAGTGCGGATCTTAGTTTTGTTAACATTTATTAATTTAAATTTATTTCACAAAAACATTTTTAATATGCCTCACCAAAATATTACTTTACTGGTAAACACTCAAAGTATAAAACTGATAATTTCCTTTAAAAGCTCAAACATATACTTTATAGTTATCAGAGGAAAATGTTTAATAGTCACAATAAAACAAGAAATACATAGCCTAAATAACCTAAGATGGATTTAACTTTATTATCTTTAAATACCAATGGCTTAAACAATCCTAGCAGGATATCAAATCTACTGAAATATTTAAAACTGAACAAAGCACAAACTGTCTTCCTTCAAGAAACTCATTTCAAAACAAATGGCAATTGCAAATGGAATCCTAAGAAATATATGATACTGGCACAATCCACTTATAAGACAAAGACAAAAGGGGTAACAATTTTATGGAAAACAAATGTGATTAACCCATAAATCATTTATAAGTATGAAAATAAAGAAGGCCTTATGGCATTAGTAATACTTAAATATAATAACAGAATATGGATCCTAGCCAAACTATACTGGTTCCCAGGCATTGGAACAGGAACGGTTACAAAACACTTGGATTTCATTTCTAATAATTATAAAGGCAACTTAATATTAGGAGGAGATTTTAACTGTACATTTGATATTTCTGAAACTACAAATAAAAGACCACTGCGTACATCTGCTGTACCAAAAGTTTTAAACAAGTGGGTAGAATCATTTCATCTTGTAGATACTTACAAAATTAAAGAAGATAAATCTTGTTTTCCCATCAAGATCACAGATTTGGTACCCAAACTAGAATAGATAAAATATTTGCTGCCCATGACATACTCTAAAATCATTAATTTCTCAATCACTCCCTGCCCCTTTTCAGACCACAATTCATTGATACTAAAACTTCAAAATGGGTACAAACCATTAATCTTTAATGCCAGAATTCCAGCATATATAACTAAAATTAAAGAGTTCAAACCTTGGTTATTATTTGAATTATAGTTCTTCTTAGATATTAATTACACCAGAGATAATAAATAAAATAATGATATGGGACTCATTAAAAGCTTACATATATGGTAAAGCCCTAACTTGATATAAAGAAAAACAGAGAATGCGATTCTGAATTATTAGATCTACAATCCAAACGTTTGTCAGTAAAAGATGAAAAAAATCAAGTTCATTTGAAGATGAAAATGAAAGTAGAAGTATTAAACAATAAATACAACGAAATTCTAACACATAAAAATAGTTTAGCTTTAGAAAAACTAAAAATTAATACCTTGGCCACTTATAAATATCTACATAATTTATCCACAAGGATCAAAATACAATCAAAAGCTAATAACATTAAAAGTATCTTCCATGAAAAGAAAGGGAAAAAATGTCTCAGATATAGGAGACATTCTTGATGCCTACAGAAATCACTATATGGAACATTTCCAAAAAGAAAATATACAAACTGATGCTCCAGGTATAGATGACATAATTATGGAAATTTATAAACTTTTTCCTTCAAAGATACTATCCATCTTCCATAAAACTCTATTAGAAATTCAGTCACAAGCTTTAATTCCACCCTCTTGGAGATATTCCTTAATCACAGCAATCCTAAAGGAAAACAAATCACCAAACCTCTGTATTATTATTATTATTATTAAATAATGACTATATTTATGACAATATTAACTAATAGAATGAAAATGCCACTATCCAAAACAATAAATAATGATCAAACTGGATTATATATCATAGAAACACACATGACAATATTAAAAGGATAATTTATCATATAGATTATGTTAAGAAAATAAACACTCATAATTGGCTTAGATATAGAGAAAGCCTTTGAGTCCCTAAATTGGAACTATTTATTCAAAATCCTAATGCTATCTAAATTTCTTGCATCCTTTGTTCATCTCCTAAAGAATATATATATATATATATATATATATATATATATATATATATATATATATATATATATATATACAAATACAAATAATTTAGAGTATGTCAAGTTAGGTCCTTTTACCTCTGAATCTATACATATAACAAAAGGTACTAAACAAGGATGTCCCATGTCACCGATTCTATTTGCTCTGGCTATTGAAATATTGGCAGATTCAATTTGTAACAATATAAAAATCAAAGGAATAGATGTTTATGAACAATATCATTCTAAAGTAATGCTATTTGCTGATGACATATTACTAACATTATCTAATACAAAAGAGAGATTAGAATAATTAGATATATTAATTGACAAATTTCACACAACTTTACGACTCCATTTCAATAAATCAAAATCAAAATTTTTATTTTTAAATTAAAAAAATGAACTGCAGACTAAGGGGGATCACATCATAGGGAAACAAAAATCTACTTTAAAATATCTAGGAATTTAGTTATGCAAGTATAATAATGAATTAGTCTCAAAAAACATAATTAAAATCTTTGTGGAAAAATGGAACAAAATAATATTTATTTATTTTACATTTGTTGACCGGGATAGTCCGATTGGATACATGTCCATTTTCAGCAGAGGCCCGGGGAGAAAAGCTCCAAGATAATAATACACATTGAACATTTAGTAAATGCTAGTTTCAAGCAGATTGCAGTCATAAGCAATACCAGCATTTAGCACATATAGTACTTATTATAAAACACTTTACAAAACATAACATTATTTTCAAAGTTAAACATACATATCATTACATTCAGGTTTAAGACACACTGAGCAGCAGTTGACCCTTCCTGAAGTGGAGTGGTAGAAAAAAGTTAGAAGTAGTTGAAGGTAAGGCACATAAGAAATAGAGAGGCCACTAGTCAGGGTTAGTGCAAGGACATAACCAATGAGTTTTGAAGTATTTCTTGAGTTTGTTTTTGAATTGAGTTAGTGAGGGTTCTAGGGTCAAGTCAACTGGGAGTCTGTTCCATATTTTTCCAACAGAGTTGACAAACAGAGAGTCCCCAGCTGAGTAGTTGGATTTGTATGTTTGAACTAGGAGTCTAGTCGATGACCACAGTGGCCAGGTGCTGGTGTAGGGGCTGATAATATTTTTTTAGTGCAGGTGTATTTTCTGGTTGGTAAAGGACTTTATGTGCCACTATTAGCTGGTTGAACTGCAGTAGGCTTGGCAGTTCAAGCCATCCTAGGCGATTTAGGTTGTGACAGTGGTGTGTCTGGTAGGTTGTGCCAGTAGCAAATCTGGCAATGTGGTTATAGCAAGATGATAGTTTATTAAGATCTGTTTTGTTTAAGTTGGAGAATAGAGGTGAGGCATAGAGAAGAGTTGATAGCAGATGGGAATGGGTAATTGCAGTTCTAGCAAGTGGGGTAAGGAAAGGTTTGATTCTGTAAAGAGAGCCAAGTTTTTTATTAATGGTTTTGATAGTTTGATTGACATGCGCATCAAACTTCAGGTTATCAACTATGACACCCAGTAGTTTAGTTTGGGCTTCTGGGGAGATGATAGTGCCATTGTTAGCAGTTATGTTGAAGGCTGGCAGGGGGGGTCCTGCATGTGGGGGAGAAGAGAAGCAACTTAGCTTTGTTGGAGTTTAGGATTAGATGTTGATTGGAGAGCCATTTTTCCACTGTATTGAAGGTAATTTGGATTAATATGAATAAAGTAGCTGGTGAGGTGTCAGAACAAATCAAGGTGGAGTCATCCGCATATTGAATGCAGGTAACATCTGGGATGACTGAATGAAGGTCGTTGCTAAAGATGGAGAAAAGAAGGGGTCCTAGTATCGAGCCCTGGGGCTTGATATTAACATCTGAAGATAGACTACAGTTAATAAAAATGTTTTTACTGCCCAAGATCCTATATATAGCCTTGGCAATACAACTGTTATCAGAAAGGAATATACTTAAAGAAATAAATTCATGCCTAATAAAATTTTTATGGTTTCCCAAAAGAAACAGAATAGCTTTAATACATCATATCAGACCATGGAAATAGGGAGGATTAAACTTTCCTGAGATATAAACATATATAAAAGCATCAATATCTAAAACAATCTCAAATTGGATAAGTCCAAATTACTCTGCAACTTGCAAAGAATTACTAACTGTAATATCAACAAATTAATTTCATTTACAAAAAAAATTTCAAACAGACAAAAACAATTTGTCATGGCACATATTATGTATTAGTATGCAATATAACATAACTAAACCCACTAAAACTCGTATGACTAATTATTACATTGACTCATTTAGGAAAATTATTAGTAATGCAAATATAGATTTAAAAATCTGGTTTGATTTTTAACACCATTTATAGTGACAAAGAATTTTCCACGTAAAATATATAGTGAAATTATTAATTCCTGGGAACAGAAAGGATTTGTTTGTTGGCTCCAATGTATCAAACAACTAAAAGTTTTAGATATGCAAGTAATAAAAACAACATACATAATTCCACAACAGGACTGGCTAACTTTATAGAGTATTCTGTCATATTCGCAAGATTTAAGTAGACAATTAACAATTTGTGATTTAAAGAAATACCTAAATTTATGAAATACATATATGAAATCATATATAATGACTTTGACATGGGAAACAGTATTTTGAAATTTTACAAAATATTGATAAACTATAAAACATCACCCAAAACCTCTTGTTTGAAATATATAACAAAAGGACATTCAATACAGTTAACTGAAGATATTAAAAGAAATATCTTATTATCTATAAAATATACATCCTTTACACAATACTGGAAAGTTTTTAATTGGAAATGCTTGCACAGAGCATTCTTAACCCCAGACAGAATTAATAAAATTAGTTCTTCCATAAAAGGAATATGTTGGAGATGTGAGCAAGTACACAATGCAGACTGGAATCACATTTTATTTGATTGTGTTAAAATTAAGCCATTTTGGAATGGTATTAATAACTTTCTACAAGCTTTATTTAATGAATCATTTTATTTAACTAAAGCTCTTGTATTATTAAATGGGAAACTAGGTCCTCATTTGAATAGGTCAAACATGTACCTAGTATGGACTATACTTGCAATTTCAGGGAAGTGTATAAGAAGAAGATGGAATACAAACACAATATCAACTTTGGAAGACGTCTACAGTCTACTGAAGACCACAGCATTATTGGAAATTAAAATTAAAGGACTAAGAATTTATCCAAAGCCATTTATCAACAACCCTTGGGGGAAAGTCTTATCATTGACACTATACAATAATTGATCAGACACTCTGATAATGGATTGGACATACTTATAAAGTAGCTGTATACATTAAGATCTGTTCCAGTGTCAGGCGAATGTAAATAGTGTACATAGTTATTTAAGATTTTATGTATAAATACTATGGAATTCATTCAAATGTATTTGAAAAATAAAAAAAAAAAAATTGAGAAAAAAAAATGGCCCAGAAATGTAGTAAAGTTGTGTTAGCAGATATGGGCCCTATTCATGACAGATGCACTGTTTCCATTTACAAACACGGCCCTGTGTCCAATGAAATAATTACAGTCTAAAATGTGAAAGCAACAGCTAAAAACTCACCACAATATTAAGTGCAATTCTGTAACATGGTGGTTGAAAAGTAGAGGTATTTAAAAAATCCGCTAGTCTTTTGAAAACTGAATGTTGAGAGATGAGATTTCTGTTGAACAGTTTTGCCACAGGAATTCATGCCACATCATCAAATCCCTTTTTCCCATTCCCTACATGGGAGGAGAGATGTCATGTTAACTGTTGCCATCTCTGTCTTCAATGCTACTTTCCTACCTTCTTTGACACTCATGCCTGCTTGTCACAGGTCTTCTCTCACACAATCCATCCCCCTCTTTGCTGGATGCCATTGTTTCCTCTTGCCTTTTTCCTGTCCATCACAAATCTTCCTCACCAGATTGTCTTCTACTTTTCTGCACATGTGCCTGAATCACCATAATCTGTTCTCTTTGAACTTTTCTGCAATTGGAGCTACTTTGGTTTCTGCTCTTATGTCTTCTTTTCTTTGTCTGTCTCACATTGTGCATTCTATCACCCATCTTAGGCCCTTCATCTCCATTACCTCTAGCTTCCTCAACTGCTCTGCCTTTTCTGCCTAGGTTTCTGTACCATACATTAGTACTGGTTGCACTATTGTTTTGTACACCTTACTTTTCAGCTTCTTTGGTATTCTTTATAAACTATACCTGAAACTCTGTGCCATTTAGATGCAGCCCCTGTGATTCTAGCTTTCACCTCCTCATTCAGGGTTCTTGTCTCCTCAACCACCCTCCCAAATACTTGAAGCCATTAACCTGTTCCACTATTTTCCCTTCTATTTAAATTCTCATCTTCTTCTGATTCCCCAATCTGTTGCCATTACAGCTAATGTTTCTCTGCTCAGTTTCATCCTATATGCTTTCCAGTTTTACATTCCATTCCCCTATCTTTTCCTGAAGTTCTTTCTTAGAGTCTGCCTCATGCCTGTAACATCACATTGTCTGCATACAGCAATGTTGCTGATCCCCTCTGACCTGTTTGCTAACATAGTCACTAGCATAAAAAGCAGTGGACTCAGAGTTGAACCCTGATGCGCACGCACTCCCACTGGGAACCCCTCTGTGAGACCAAACACTGTTTGTACTTGAGTCACTGGGTACTTTCTATTGCTCTGCATATTCCTTTATCAATCCCCCTCTCTAGGACTTGCTTGCAAAGTAACAGTAGTTTGATACCTCTGTACTCTCCACAGTTGTGAAAGCCCCCTTTTTATCTGAACATTGACACTAGAATGTTTATTCTCCAGTCATCTGGAATACACCTTTCTCTCCACACTGTTATGGGTACCATCAGGAGCCATTCCTCCCCTATCTCACCCAGCATCTTTATCATATCTGCTGCTTTCCCTGACTTAATTTTCCTTAGTGTTGTTTTTACTTCTTCTATGGTGGGCTTCTCTTCTCTCATTGTAGTCTGTGTCTGGGGAAGTACAGCTTCTATGAGGTTTTCTTCTTTCGTAAGCTGTTGGAAGTACTCCTTCCATCTGACTTTGATGTCCTGTGGAATGGTGAAGCAGCTTGTTGCTGGCATCCCTTATGTAGGGTGTCAGACTATCTGTCTTTGTCTTGCAACTTGATATAGCTTCTTTGTGCCATCTACCGAATCACTTTCCAAAAGCTGGTAGTCTCTCTGCTGCCTTGTTCTTTGCTATCGAAAGGTTGCTATTGCAACTCCTTCAGGCTCAACATACTTCCACTAATGTGAACCAAATTCAGGCTGCTGTGTCTTCACTGGTAACAGCCAACTCAAAAAGCACAATTCATATTAGCATGGTTGACATTAATCACATCTTTAAACTTGACACCAGCAACACAGACATCAAGTAAGGAATCTGCAGAGGCCAAGTCATAGTGTTTAGCAAATAAATATATACTGTGCTCTTACACTAAAACAATTTTAGAATTAGGATGGGATTGAAAATATAAGTAAGCAAAACTGTAGGAAAGTTATTACTAAAGGAACAAACTAAGCAGGAAAGATGACATCAAGTAAAGGCCTCAAACATGGATTCCAGCACAAGAATTTCTCAAGAAGTCGTCTTGTTCATAGGTTGGTACTAGGCTATCAGCCCTAAGGCCTATGCAAGCCTAGCCATAACAATTCCCTGTTAATTTTTTCCCACAATATTTATTTCTCTAGGCCCCTGTCTAGCAGGGCGACTGAGATGATCCCCGAGGTGAATTTCCTATCTCCCATCCAATCATCAAGGTTCCTTTTGAAGAGGGCCAATGAGGTGCTCTGCTTGATATGTACGGGCAGTCTATTCCAGAGTATGGGGGGTCTAGGAACCTATCCCTCCAGCATGTTTTGTTCATTGTGATGATAAGGTTTAGATCCCTGGAGCACGTGGCTCTGAGGGATTGGGATTTCTTTAAGTGGAGCATGTCCAACACCTCAGGGTTTGACAAGGCCTTGTATGTTAAGCAGAGATCGCCTCTGAGTAGACGATATGCCACAGAGTATAGCTGGAGTTTTTTAGACGGTCAACATATGGCATCTGCTTTAGGCCTGTGATTCTTTTAGTGAGGTATTTCTGTGGCCTTTCCAGCTGTTGCAGATGTCTTGTGAGGTACATACCAAATGGGGCATTATACTCTATAATGGGTCTAATGAGGGATGAGTACAGTGGGACAATGACCTCCTTTTTTATGGATGAAAAGCCCTTAGTGATGAGGTGTGCCACGTAGAAGGATTTCCTGACTGTTGTGGCGATGCGGTTATCGAATTTGTAACATCTTCCTCACTTATATAAAGGAAATGAGGACTATTAGTATCTGTGTAATTAGACAAAATCAAAGTAAATGAACATGAGCATTAATTGTATACAATTAATAAAGCTACCACTGGCTAAATAGTGGATAAAATGCACTTCATTGTAAGTCTTATGCAGAGGGAGACCCAATGGCAAAGCTCAGGCTATGGCAGGTGCTGGTGCTTTTCTTGGAGTAAAAATGGCCCACTGGTAAAGCCTTCTGAGATGTTTAATTCTCACCAGTAATCTGATTTTGCACTAAACAGTTTCAGTATATAATTCTTCACTGAACAAGGAATGCAAAATACTTCAGTGAACGAACTTCGATAACAGACAGAAAGATCAGCATAGCATCCTTCAGGAAGGTCTTCACTTACTTTAGCTCCCTGCAGAGCTGCATGGCACTACTAACTTTTACCGGCATTTCATTACAGTACACACCAAAGTTTGTTTCAGACAGATACCATCTGCCAGCACACAAGAGGTTTCTCTGTCCTGATCTGCCAACAGTTCACCCAATGATTGTTTTGATCATTTAGACTATAATGCTGTCTAAAGCATTGTGTAGTTTTCTACCCGTATCAATGTAGATTCCTTTTGCAGTGCACTTTTGCATGGCCACTCAAATACTGCAGAAAAATACTGCTGAAATTGCAGTTAAATTTCAAGGCAACTGTTTGACCTCCTCATCAGTATACAGTGGATATAAAAAGTTTACACACCCCTGTTAAAATGCCAGGTTTTTGTGATATAAAAAAATGAGACCACAATAAATCATTTCAACTTCAGCTTGGCAAGCTAAGAACTTGGTTAT
>NC_056735.1:1474632505-1474827505 GCF_019279795.1 Protopterus annectens
AATGTGCAGGTAAGCTTCCTTTAAGTCTAAGGTTGCCAACCAGGCATCTTTGCCTAGCATAGGAAGCAGCTGTTGAAGTGTTAGCATTTTGAATTTTGGGATTACCAAAAAAGGTGTTTAGAATAGAGAGGTCCAGGATAGGACACCAGGAGCTGTCTTTTCTGGGTACCAGGAAAAGTCTTGAGTAAAAACCTTGTTCCCTTTCTTCTGCTGTGACAGGTTGAATAGCCCCGATACTTAGAAGAGAGAGAACCTGCAGTTGAGCCTCTGCCCACTGATTTTGGGGTAGGTCTGGCCAACTGTTTGGGGTTGGTAAGGTGTGGAAGTGGAATCTGTATCCTTGGAAAACTATATTTAAAACCCATTTGTCCTGGGTAATGAGTTCCCAGTTTTTTTGCATACAGGGCGATCTTTCCCCCTAAGGGAGCAGGCAGTTGAGCAGGGCTTGGAAGGTTTAAGTTTACGTCAGTGTGACATTTTTCCATAGGGGGGTGTCTTACTACTTCCAGCTTTGGAAGTGGGAGCCCCCCCACTGCTTAGGCCTGTGAGTACCTTGAGACTGTAGCCTAGGTGGTCTGCTCTTCCAGGGTTTGGACTGAGAAGGCCTGGAAGAGACAGGAAAGGACCAATTTTTAGAAGGCCAATGCCTGCTAAATCTAGGAGGCTGTACTTGCAGGAAATCTTTAACAGTTTGCATAGATTTAGATTTTTCCTCCATTTTTTTAAGGACTTCTTCTGCTTTGTTGCCAAACAGGCGGTCTTGGTTTAAGGGAGCATCCAGTAATTTAGCTTTAACATGATCTGGCAAATTTTGCTCCTTAATCCAAGCATGCCTTCTAAGTACAGACCCAGTGACAGCAGCCCTGCAAGATGCTTCTAAAGAGTCAAAACCACATTGTAAAGTATGTTTACTAACTTGTTCAGCAGAATACATTAAATCCTGCAATTCTTTATTTTCAGCACAGTCAGGAATCAACATCATTTTCTGTTTACGTAGTCCCATAATATGCTGCTGACACTGACACATGAAACTGGCAGTTTTAAGGCCCTAATGGCCAAAGTAGCAGAAGTGTATACCTTCTTATCTGTCCAAGGCCCTGGAATCTCTATCAGAGGGGTAGGGTTTTTGGCAGTAGTAGCTTTAATGCCTTTAGGTCCTTGGGAAATGGTCTCAGAGTCCACAGTAGGATTTTTGAAGAGGAACTTGTGAGAGTCAGGTACTCTGTAATACCCACTAGGCTTCCTGGGAGCTGGATGTAAAGGGTCTGGGACCAGGCTAGATTCCAAGAAGGCATCATCTACAATGTCCAGGACAAGAGGGATAGCTAAAGGCCTGTGTTGAGGGAGGAGTAAGAATTCCCTAAACCTCTTTTTGGAGTCTAGAGTAATCCTGGTTTTCCCAATGGAAATGCTCCCTAAGAGTGTGCAAGGTTTCACCAAAAGAAAAATCTTCTGGAGGGGAAGCAGAGGGAATAGAATCCTCTGCATCAGAATCCTCATAGGTAGATAAGGGCAAATTCTGGTAATCAGAAGAAACAGAAATTTCAGAATCCTGATCAGAAGAATCAGAAGGAAAATCAGTTCTAGGTCTGTTAGAGGGTGAAGGCTGGCTTCCCCTAATTAAAATAATAAGGTCTTCAGCCATTCTTATCATTTCTTAGGCATATGGGCCTGACCATGCGGTTTGTTCGTCGGTTTTCTAGGCATGGGTCGAGTTTTAGGCCTTGAAGAAGAAGATGGCATTGGTTTGAAATGCACATCAGTAGGCCTGAATACACCCTCAGAAGCCGGTGTCTGCACAGCGGCTCCAAACCCATCCAAGATAGAGACATCCGCAGGTTCCATAGTCGAAGAAGCATCTCGCGGCATACCAGACTCCGAACGGGTCTCAGTAGAGGACTGCGAATCTGAATTAGTGGGTATCAGGGGCTGTGAAAGCGCCTCACTGAGTACCAGTGAACTGGCGACTAGCTTAACAGAAGCTTCGTCGGTAGCTTTGGACCTATGCGGTCTGTCTCTGTCTTTATCTTTATGTTTTATTGGAATGTTGGTAGTCAGATGGCTTACCAAAGCCATTTCTGGATAGTTAAACTGAGTACCAAAATAATTTGCTGCAAAAAGAAACCGATGACGATTAGTCCGGGGGTTGAATAAGGCACAAAACCGACAGCGAGGGACGTCGTGGTCTGGGCCTAAGGAAGGAAGGAATGCAGTACGAATGAAAATCTTTATGAGGTATTTGCTTTCCACAGGTAATACAATTGTTAACTTTTACGACATTAGTTAAGAGCAAGAAAAAGGATCCGCAACGGGGTACTTGGCTTTTTTTTGAAGATTTTGGTTCTGAAACTTGAAAACGAAAATTTCAGGAGTCGGCCGACTGGCACTTGCAAACTGCTTCTGCTTCAGGCACCGCATGGCAAGAAAGACTGATGTAATGGAGTCGGCTGCATGTTTTATACCCCTGATGACCTGACGTCATGGAAGAGACAGCATCCGACGCAGGAATCCAAGACTTTGATATTCAGGCCAGCAGAGGGCTACCTGCAGGCAGATAACCCAAATGTAATGACTGCAACAGTGAAACACGAAGAACATCAGCCATCCAGTTTCCAAAGCTTCAGGGCACCTTCCATGAGCCCAAACTGTCAAGCAGCTTGAGTTGAGCTGACTAAAAGACAAGTTTGGGCATAAAGCCCTTCAGAGATTTCTTGCCAACAGAGAGAGGGAGGGAAGCTGAGCCCTGAAAGATCAATGCTAGGAACAACAAAAAATAAATGTCCACACCCTGGCATAAAAAACACACCAAAAACAAGGGGGATGGGGGAAGTTGCTACTGCAGCAGCGATCAATATAATGAACACAGTACAGTTGTGCAAGATGAACCATAACAGTAGATGTTCAAATGTTCACTGCTGTAGTAGCTTTAGTTATATGGGCAGATTACCTTAGCCAACTACACTTGGGAGGTGGAAAGAGAAGACCCCAAGAGTTCCTGGATAATAATCCTAGCAAAGCTTGATCAAGCTTATAGTTGTTTGTAAATGTTTTGTACTGAGGACCACATAGCAACTTTTAGAATACTTCTAGAATCCAACCCTTTCCAAAAAGAGATAGATGAGGCCAAGGTCCTGATAGAGGGCGTCTTGACCCTGCCTGGAAAATGTTGTTTTTGTGAGTATAACAAAATGTAATAGCCTTAGACAACCACTTGGTAACAGTCTGTTTTGACAAAAGTTTTCCCTTCTTACCTTCACAAGAAATTAACAAGTGATCTGAAGATCTGAAAGATTAAGTACCATCAAGCTAGTACCAGAGTTGCCTGTGGACATCCAAGGTATGGCTTATCCTTTCTCCCTGATTTTTAAGTTCAGGAAAGAAAATGGGGACATGGATAGTTTGGCTTACAGTAAACTCAGATACCACTTTAGGCACAAAAGAAGGATTAGTTCCCAAACAAAACCTACCCCTATGGAAAATGAGATAGGACTAACTCACCATAAGAGCTTGCAACTCAGATACCCTTCTTGCAGATGTCAGAGCAATCAGTAAAACTGTTTTTCATGTTAACAAATTCAAGTCAGACAGATTAGCTGGTTTATATGGAGTGTGTTAGCTTCTCTAACATAAAATTAAGATCCCAAGGAGGGGTCACTGATTTTCGTGAGGACTCTTATGCAAAACCCCTTTCAAGAACATTATGAGACTGCATTGAAAGAGGAAGGTCTATGGGCAGACCTACTGAAATGGCTGATGAATGAACCTTGATAGATGAATAAGAAAGGCCATAGGATAGTAACTCACACAAATATTGTAAAAACAGAGTGCAACTAGCACTGAACGGGTGCTGATTATATTGTTGGCACCAACTAGAAAACCTTTTCTATTTGCTAATGTATGATTTTCAAGTACCAGGCTTTCTTACTTCCATTAGAACCGGCTGCATATCCTCAGTAAAACAGGCACCTAGAAGGAATTAAGACCCTATCGTCCAGTCAATTGAAGATGATAGCAGGGTGTATCCAACATCCCTGTTCTTGTGTGAGTGGATCCACTCTGTGAGGAAGCTTGTGGCAATTGCCCCTGGCCATTTCCACAAGTAGGGAGACCATGGTTGCCTGGGCCAGCAAGGAGTCACCACAATGATCTTGGGGGCAGGCTTTCTTACCTTCATTAGAACCTGCTGCATATCCTCAGTAAAACAGGTACCTAGAAGGAATTAAGATCATATTATCCAGTGAGTCAATTGAAGATGCTAGCAGGGTGTATCCAACATCCCTGTTCTTATGTGAGTAGATCCAGTCTGTGAGGGATCTTGTGGTAATTGCCCATGGCCATTTCCAAAAGAAGAGAGACCATGGCTGCCTGGGCCAGCAGGGAGTCACCACAATGATCTTGGGGGAGTTCCTTCTGAATCTTTAGAAATACCCTGGATATTAGTGTAAAGGGTGGAAATGCATACAGGAACATTCCTGTTCATGGAAACGAAAAGGCATATGTCTTCCGGGCCTTCTTGCACAGAGTTCTGGAACAGAATCTTGCCAGTTTATTGTTCGGAGAGGAGGCAAACTCTACTTGAGGAACTCCTCACAGATGGATCAAATCTTGGAAGACCTAGGTTTTATTTGTGAGGGTCTGCCTTGTCCTGCTCAGCCTGTCTGCCACATAATTTTGCTCTGACAGAATGTAGGATTCTTGTAGAGTGAGATTGTGCTATAAAGCTACATGTCAAGCTAACATGGATAGTCTGCAAAGGGGAGGGGGGGTATGATCTGGTTCCCCCTTGCTTGCTGATATACTACGACTATTACATTGTTTATAACCACTCACAGAGGTCCTGGGAACCAGTGATGGTTCAGAGAGTTGAGTGCCTTGATCTAGGCAAGCATCTCCTTGATATTTATGTGCTTGCATCAGCCCTTGCTGTCTCCAACACCCTGGACCTTTATCCTTCTTGAAACTTCTCCCAAAGCAAAGTCTGACGTGTCTGTGGTGACTGACTGCTTTGCAGCAGGAGGGAGAAAGGGAGACTTGGATTTAAGAATATCTGTTATCCCCATCAAAATATTTCTCTCCTAAACAATGCCAGCACTGGGGCTTGAAATGACAAAGGGTGCTGATGCTGGGACCAAAGAGATTTCAGATACAACTGCATCTTTCTCATGTGGAGCCTTGCCAGGGGTATCATGAAAATAAAAGATGACATGAGACCCAAATACCTGAGGTATTACCTCACATTACTGAAGTCTGATTGGAAAACCTCAGAAATATATATATATATATATATATATATATATATATATAAAGATCTATTTTTTTCCTGTGGAAGAAAAGCTCTTGAAGCTGAAGCATCTAGTTGACCTTCCAAGATCACAATCCTGTGTGAGGGAATCAAAGAAAGATTTTTGGAATATCAGTTTGTGTAAGAGATCTCTCATCCAAGGCAGAGATACAGAGATTCCTGACACTTTGAACAAGACACTGTAAATATAAGCAAGTCATCTAAATATGTAAAAACTGTGGATAACCTGCAGACTGTAATGAACTAGAACTAGACACTTTAAGAACACTCCTGATACAGTAGATGGTCCAAATGGAAAGTCGGAGAACTGATAATGATAGCCAAACACATAAAACCTTAAGAAACCTCAAGTCCAGATGAACAGGGACGTGATGATAAGCATCTTGTAAGTCTAGCGTTACCATGAAATGTGAAAGAGTAAGAAGAGGTAACAGGTTGTGAAGTGACAACATTTTTAATTTGGGCACTTTCTTTGGCACTAGAAACAACCATTAAACTGACATCTAATTTACCAGCTCAGCCAATCACCCATCTCTTCATATGACAAAGTAGTGATACCCAATAGCCATGCTCTTCCGTTTCAAATACAATATGTATATATTTATTGATGATTGATTGACTATGTCGGTGACCTAGTTTACTGACCCTTTTCAGTCATGACCTATGTACAAGAAGTACAACTGAAAAGCAAAATTTTGTACACCTGGTATGTAAGTTACAATTCTAAAACATTTAGTCCATATGGATGTTACAGTGCATATGTCCATACAAATCAATCATGCAATAGTGAAATTGCTGTGAAATTACAAGAGCAGAGCAAATGACCTATAGAAGAAGAATTACTGTATTGTCTATGAATGCAACAGTAGAAAACTGTTGCGAAATAACAGTACCAAAGTGGTATTTCTGTCCTAAATGGAATAATAGTCAACATAAAGAAACAATACATAAATAGTTCCAGAGATAATGCTTCAGGCAAAGTATCTTAGAGGATTTACATCTAAATGTTGGTCCTATGACAAGTGAACTCTTAACATTTATGAGAAAAAAGGAGTTTTCTAGTTCTTTTTCATCTGTCTGCAGACCACAGACCTCCAAGCACCTGAGCAGTCCATTCATTCCTCCTTGGGCAGAAAATTGGCATAGGAAGCCATCATACATGCAGCCATCAGATTTTTTTTTTTGCTCTCTTTTCCCCACTATATGTCACTCATCAGCCTCCTCATTGTCAGCTGACCCATTCATTCCCCATCATCAGGGAATGGGTCAATCAGGAAGGGACATCTTTCAGTCATCTTTAGGGGGAGTGCAAACATTTTTTTCAGTTTTTTTTTCCTGACATACATACTTGGCAAAACACCTAGGAGCACATGCAACAGGATGACTATGGAGGACATCCCCTAATTTCTGCAAGGGGTGTTCCCTCGATGCACCCCTGCCCCTACTTTTGAAGTATGAGTTGTGGCTTGATCTCTCTACTGTGTTCCTGAGTGAATGATACCCTCTCCACCTCACCGTCTGGGAGAAGGAAGTGGGCCATGACCTCTCTCTGCCTGGTTCCTTCAGTGCTGGGGCCACACTAAAGGAACACTAGTCACCTGGGTTGCAATCAGAGCTCCATCCCTCTGTTCTATGTAGCTAGACATAGCCATGAGGCATTTTGCTGGTCCTAATGTCCCACCATCCACATGGTTGCGCAACGCTAGTATTCCATACTTTCATTCCTGTTTATTTGACACGTGCCAATCAATGCATCATTATGCTGCTTTGGCACACCAGTTCTATGAAGACAAAAAAGACAGAAAACAATACAGTGCAGACATGCAGACATGATATTTCCTTATGCATTTACTGAAAAGTTAAAATACATAACTGCACATTAAGCTGCACAATTGTGTTAACAGTGCAACGCAATGCCAGGAATGTCTGCTTTACACTAGCTGTAACCAAAGGAAGGTTAAAACAACTAAAAAGGAAAGTATTTGGTTCAGGTGACTACAACCTTTAGCCAAACCTTAATCGCTATAACCCATTTTAAAACTGCACTCAGAATCCATTTTAGGATCTGTACTGCCACATGCACTGCTTCACCAGCCTGTATTCCTTCTTCTGCCTCTCAATAGGAGCATATTTTACAGGTTACCTCATACTCCCCAGCACCATTGTTCCTATAGGTAAACTGTATCCCCTACACTACTGTCAAATATCGATGTCTTGTGCCCCAGTGTGTCCAATACATGAACTGTATTCCCACCCCCAATCGCCAATACAGACTCCCCATTCCACCCTCCCAACACATGCACTTCACTCCCAAGCCACAGTGCCTATAATATACAGAAACCTCCTGCATACACCTGCATGTCCTCAGTACAAACACCCTACTACCTCCAGCTCCAGTGACCCAACATATGAGCTGAATTCCCTCTATACACATCTCCAAAAAGTACAGTTTTGTACTTATCATAAATGTAGATGTTCGAGTGCTTATACAGCTGCAGTCATTACAGATGGGTTATCCTGCCGTCAGGCGGGTCCTCGGTCGGCCGAATTCCAAAGTCTAGGTCCAGCGTCCGTTGTCGTCGCTTCTTCCCTGATGTCAGTGCGGCAGGGGTATAAAAGAGGCAGCCGACGCCAATTTCTTCAGTTTTTCTTGCCCCAGATGTCAGGTGCCCCCAGAAGGAAGGCAAAACATAATGTTATGCAAACATGCAATATAGATAAATCAAAAAACAGTAGTTGCAAGCAAATACACCATAAAAGAATACCCCAAATAGGTTGTATGATAAAGGTGTTTGTCATAAGGCCTGTCCTAAGAGGGGACGGAGGGGGGATAGCCTGGACTGCAGCTGTATGAGCACTCGAACATCTACATTTATGGTAGGTACAAAACTGTACTATGTTCATCATGCATACAGCTGCAGTCATTACAGATGGGTAGAATCCCAAAGCTAAGTAAGGGTGGTAGGCACTAAGTGGAACTAGGAGGAGCGAGGATGCCCTGCAGGACTGCTGTGGCAAAGCCCGCTCTAGATTTAGAGTATAGTGGAAGGTGGTAGTGCTTGGAGAAAGTGTGCACTGAACTCCAAGTAGCTGCTTCCAAAATGTCCTTGGCAGGGACCCCCCTGAGGAAAGCTGCCGAGGTAGCTGTGGCCCTGGTGGAGTGGGATCTGATGTATGCCGGCACAGATTTTCCATGAAATGAATAACAAAAGCGTATGCAGTGGACTATCCATTTTGAAATTCTCTGTTTGGAAATAGCCTTTCCTTGAGCACCTGTAGCATAGGACACAAAGAGTTGCTCAGATTTCCTGAATGGCTTTGTTCTGTCCAAGTAATAACGAAGTTGTCTGTGAATGTCCAAGGAATGTAGTAGTCTCTCCCCTTTGTTCTGTGGATTTGGATAAAAGGTAGGTAAGTGGATAGTCTGATTCAAAGCTACACTGGATACTACCTTTAGCATGAAGGTAGGGTTGGTTCGTAAGGAAACTCTGTCCTGATGGAAAATGATGAATGGTTGCACAGCCATGAGGGCCTGCAGTTCCGAAACCCTGCGTGCTGAGGTGATAGCCAGAAGGAAGGCTGTTTTCCATGACAAGTATTGTAGCTCTGCTGAAGAGGCCGGCTCAAAGGGAGGCAGGGTCAGCTTCTCCAATACGAAGTTGAGGTCCCAAGCTGGAACTGGTGGTTTCCTTGGGGGTTTTATATTTTTTGCCCCTCTGAGGAACTGCCTTAATAGAGGATGTGAGAATAGAGGAGGGTCTGTGTTGTATTGTGCAGAAATGGCTGAAGCATGGATCTTGATGGAGGAGAAGGAAAGGCCACTGTTTAACATCTCAGCTAGGTACTGTAAAATTTGAGGTATATTTATTACCCAAGGATTCTGGCCCTTTTCTTGATTCCAGGAACAAAATCGTTTCCATTTGGCGGAGTAGGCTTTTCTAGTAGAAGGTCTTCTGGCCTCCAAGATGACATCCTGCACCTCCTTGGAGAGGAGAGTCTGTTGGGAAATTAAGGTATCCTCCATGCAGCTAGATTTAGGGTTTTGAGCTGGCTGTGAAGGGTTTTGTAGTTGTGCTGGGACAACAGAAGAGGGACTAGAGGAAGGATCCATGGTGGGGAGTGTGTCAGGCTCTTTAGGAGTGAATACCAGTGTTGTCTTGGCCAGTCTGGAGCAATGAGAATCATTTGTGGCCTCTCTGCTCTGGCTTTTAATAGGACCTTGGTCAGTAAAGGAAGAGGCGGGAAGGCATAGACTGTCAATGTTGTCCAATTGAAAGAGAGTACGTCCCCTTTCCAGGCCTGTGGATGATAAGACCTTGAACAAAATTTTTTCAACTGGTAATTTCTGTGGGTAGCAAATAGATCTATGTCTGGCTGTCCTCATGCCTGAGTTATCTTTGAGAAAACTTGAGGATGCAACTTCCATTCGTGTGGATCTGTCATATTTCTGCTTAGGTTGTCTGCCAGTGTGTTTTCCTTCCCTGGCAGGAATTGTGCCTGTAGTTGAATTTGCAATTCCAGTGCTGTGTTCCATAGGGTCATGGCTTGCCTGCACAGGGGGTATGAATGAGTTCCCCCTTGTTTGTTTATATACCTCATGACTGTGGTGTTGTCTGTCCTTATCAATAGCTGGTCTGGATGCAGTAGGTCTTTGAAGGTCATAAGAGCATTTTGCACGGCTAGCATCTCTTTTTGGTTGATGTGTAGGTGCTTCTCTTTTTGGGACTATTTTCCCTGAATGCACTGATCTGCCATGTGAGCTCCCCAGGCGTAGTCTGAGGCATCCGTAGTGATGATTTGAGTTGCTTGAAGTACACAGAAAGGGAGACCTGTGTTTCTTTGGCATGCTTGAGCCCACCACAAAAATTCCTTTTGAAGGCATGGTATAATTGTTTCCAAGCTGTGGCTGTGTTGAGACCATAAGTTTTTTAGGTACCATTGTAGTTTCCTCATATGCAGCTTTGCACATGGGATTAGTAGGATGCAAGATGCCATGAATCCCAGAGCCTGCAGGACTTTCCTTGCAGTTAGTCTGGTGAAAGTTGCCATTTTGCTGAAGTATTGAGACAGTTGCCCTTGTTTGTCTGGTGTGAGGTAGGCCATCTGGGTGGTTGTATTTAAGCTGGCACCCAGGAAAATTATCTGTTGAGAAGGTATTAGTTTTGATTTCTTTTTGTTCACTGTGTATCCCAGGAAGTTTAACAGTTTTATTACAAACGCCAAATGCTGCAATAGAATGTCCTTGCTGTCCGCTTGGATCAGGCAGTCATCCAGATATGGGTAGATTTGTATTCCTTGTAGTCTGCAGAAGGCAATTACTGATGCCAGGCATTTCGTAAACACTCTGGGCCAAAGGGCAATGCAGAGAATTGGTAATGGGTTGAACCTGCAAGAAATCTGAGGTATCTTCTGCAATCTTGTCTGATAGGGACATGCAGGTATGCCTCCTTGAGGTCCAATGTTACCAGCCAAGACTCCTTGCCCAGCATGGGAAGAAGCTGCTGTAATGTGAGCATCTTGAATTTTGGCACCTGTAGATATGTGTTTAGGATGGATAGGTCTAAGATAGGTCTCCAATCTTTGTCTTTCCTTGGTACCAGGAATAGTCTGGAATAAAAACCTTGACCTTGTTCTTTTGCAGGTACCTCTTGAATCGCTTTCATATCCATGAGAGCGGAAATTTGTCTTTGTGCCTCTGCCCTTTGATTTTGTGGCAGGTTTGGCATGCCTCTCATTTTTGGAAGGGTGTGAAAGTGGAACCTGTAGCCTCTGTCAATAATGTCCAGAATCCATTTGTCTTTTGTAACAATATGCCAGTTTTTTGAAAATAATGCCAGTTTTCCGACCAAAGGTGCTGCCATTAAAGCTTTGCTTGGCAGGCATAGGGGGAAGTCATTGTGTCTGTTTTCTAAATGACTGTGATCTATCTTCTCCACTTCTTGGGGTTGGTGCTTGCCACTGTCTTGCTCTGTAAGATCCTTGAGGTTGTCCTCTACCCCTTGGGCATCTGTATCTGCCCCTTTGAGGTCTGTCCGTGGCTGGAAAGGACCAATTTTTGAAGGCCAGTTTCTGCTGAAGCGTGGAGGTTGTACCTGCAGGAAATCTTTCACTGTTTGCATAGATTTCGCTTTTTCCTCCATTTTCTTTAGTACCTCCTCAGCTTTAACACCAAACAATACATCTTTTTGAAGTGGTACATCTAATAACTTTGCTTTGACATGATCTGGTAAGGTTTGCTCTTTGAGCCAAGCATGTCTATGTATAACAGACCCCGTGACAGCAGCTCTACATGAAGCCTCTAAAGCATCAAAACCACACTGCAAGGTATGTTTACCCACTTGCTCTGCACCATGCAACAAATCCTGCAACTCTTTCAAATCTGGTTGTTCTGTTCGTGTCATTTTGCTTTTTAACTGTGATAACAAAAACTGTTGGTACTTTAACATATGAAATTGACAGTTTAATGCCCTCATGGTTAAAGTGGCTGATGTGTACACCTTTTTCCCCCACCTTTCTAATGCTCTGGAATCTCTCTCTGAATGTAAAGGGTTTTTAGCAGTAGAGGCCTTTATTCCCTTGGGGCCCTGTGAAACAGTTTCTGGGTCAGCAGTATGGCTTTTATAAAGGAACTGGTGAGAATCAGGGACCCGGTAATACCGGTCTGGTTTAAAAGGGGCTGGAGGTAAAGAATCTGGATTAAGGCTGGCTTCTGCGTACACATCCTCCAAAATATCTAAAACAGGAGGGATAGCCAGGGGCCTATGCTGGGGGAGCAGTAGAAATTCCCTGAGCCTTTTCTTGGAATCTGAGTAATCTTGGCCTTCCCAGTGAAAGTGTTCCCTCAAAGTATGCAGGGTTTCCCCAAAAGAGTAGTCCTCAGGGGGGGAGACTGAGGGAATAGACTCCTCAGCATCAGAGTCTTTGAAAGGGGAATAGGCATAATCCTGGTCCTCAGAATGTTCTGAGGTAATAGAAGCCTGGTCTGAGGAAGGGTAGTCTTCCTCCAATCTGGGTCTTTTGTCAGAGGGGGGTTGGGAGCCCCTGATGAGAGTTATCAAATCCTCAGCCATTTTAAGCATCTGCTTTTTAGGCATGGGGCCTTGAGAGGAGGTCTGAGGACTGCTTTAGATTTAGTGAAGGATTTAATAGAGAAGGTGGAAGGCCTGAAGACGCCTTCAGAAATGGCAGGCCTGACTAAATTTTGAGTTTCCCCGCCAAGAGTGGCGTCGATGTCTGCAGTAGGAATGGAGACCGTGGAGCCTGCGACTTCGGGTACTGAAGTCACCGGTAAAATAGTTTTGTCGGTATTCAGGGGCTGCATAGGCGCCTCGCTGAGAACCGGAGAACCGGTAGTCGGCCTAAGCGTGGTCTCAGTACTCGGTGCGGACCTCGGATGTCAGTCCTTATCTTTGCGTCGTTTGCTTAAAACTGGTGTCGGTGTATCCGACGACATGATATAATTACATTTTTTGCCAAAATAATGAAGGGTGAACTCCGCCCGGCGCTTAATAGTGCGCTTGTTGAACCTAGCATAAAAACGTCAGGCCGAGACGTCGTGGTCTGGGCCTAAGCAAGGTATACAGAAAGAGTGGAAATCCTTATGCGGTATTTGCTTCCCACAAGTAATGCAATTATTAACTTTGTCTGACATCGGTCTGAGGCAAGAAAAGTTTCCGCAATGGGGTACTTAGCTTTAAAGAAGACTTCGGCTGAAATACTTTCGTAAATCTCAGGAGCTGGCCGACCGGCACTTGCGAACTGCTTCTGCTTCGGGCACCGCGCGGCAAGAAAGACTGAAGAAAATGGCGCCGGCTGCCTCTTTTATACCCCTGCCGCACTGACGTCAGGGAAGAAGCGACGACAACGGACGCCGGACCTAGACTTTGGAATTCGGCCGACCGAGGACCCGCCTGACGGCAGGATAACCCATCTGTAATGACTGCAGCTGTATGCACGATGAACATCATGAACAGCACTACACACAATCTCATGTACTCCACTCCAGAACACCCCTGCAATAAATTCAGTGCATTTTTCTACACAGAAAAGCAAGGAGGAATGGGCCAGCAAGGTGCCTACTTGCTGCAACCACAATCATCATCTGGAAGTGCACTTCATTTCAGTGTCATGCAAGAGTCCATGCAGCAAAGACATACTGACAGACAGAAGAGATGAGATTCAGTCCAAGAATGACACACGTCTGTTCATATCTAATACTGACTCACATATGAATCTGTGGCTAAAGTAAGAAAACCTTGGATCTAGGGTTATGAGCATCAGTTATATATACTGAACTAGTCAAAGGCATTCAATACTACTTTTCACATAGACATTTACAAGGATCAGTTATAGATGTTAAAATGTATTTTATAAACTAGCTAAAACTGTGGTCGAAAGGGAGAAAATTTATGGTTACAATAAGTAGAGAAATAATTGGTGATGGAGTCCTTCAAAAATTTATTTACCTGATAAAAGATTCCTTTTTTCAGGACTTAATATACATAAATGGTTATACAAATACTTGGATGAATTCAAACCTGCATCTATTACAGCAGACTTCAAAGAGTATAAAACATTTCCATTGATACCTAACCAATTGGTGTTCTTCTAAAAGAAATAAATATTAATTCTAATAAATGTAATATGATACATTTTGGTCCATCACATTTTAATGAAATTGTACTGTAAATGGGATGTGTACCTACTTTCAAGAAGTTAGGGCCATACAGATCGGTTGGATTCAACTGCATTGTTTCTTATACTCTACAGTGTTAATGGCATAATTTTGTGCACGATTTAATTTGAAAATGGGGATATTTAATTGCCTCTTTTTTAACTCTCTTGTGAGATGAATTCTCATAGTCAACAAATGTCTTTTGCTTGTTGAGCAATGCTCATTTAGATGAACTAGAAAAAAAGCAAAGAAAGTTTACTGAAAAATGACCAAGTGTAAAACATCTATAACATCAACAGAGGTTACATACCTTGCCTTTGCACGCTGCTAAATAAAGATTCATCACAGGTGGCTTGTGTAAGACCTTTCTTATTATAAATCACCCTGTAGCATTGGAACCTTGACTTCTTTAATCCTTTAAGAATTTTGCAAGATCGTGGACCGTTCGTTGCTCATGATGACTTTAAAAGTACTTTAGTAAAAGACGGGAATAATTTCAAGTAAGATTCTGTGGAGCCAACTGCTACTTCATGTTAGAGTGACTAAATCAGTTAAAGATTTTAAAATAATGACGGGGTTTACACATGGACAATGACAAATATAGTTAAAGGTCAATGATCCATAATGACCTATGGTCATGGATCATTATGCAAATATGGAATTATGAAAAGAAGAAAGCTTACAAAGTCACTGGTTATACAGAAATGGCTATAGTGTTAGTTTAGGGGAAAATAAATAATAAAATAAATAATTTAGATAATAAACTAGGGGATCATCTCCCCATTTTTGCACCCGCCTCCCTTCCCCCCTACAACTAACACATACATATTCTACTAGCCGGAACCTAAAAACTTCAACCCCACTGCATTCTCTCATGCACTAAAAATAACAAATTGGAATCCATTAAAAACTCTCTCCCTAGATAGTGCTGTTGCATATTTTAATAAATCTTTTTTAAACCTGCTCGATTACTTTGCACCCAAGAAAATAAAACGCATAAAAAGCAACTCTGTCCCATGGTTAATTAAGACTACTTTACTTACCATGTGGCTTTGTGACAAAGCCTGGAAATACTACCAAAAAACTAAAAATTCTATAACCCTTAATGAATATAGATCCTTTCGCAACAAAATAAAAAAAAAACTTACTGTAGCAGACCACAAAGCCTACTATTCCACACTTCAAGCCAACCATACCACAAATCCTAAAAAATTCTGGCATGGAATTTCATCTCTCCTCAATCCAGGAAAAAAAGAAAACCCTTGCCACAACCCTTATGCCTCTGACTTAGAGCTAGCTACACAGTTCAATTCATTCTTTACAGACTCTATAGCCAAACTAACTACATCCTTCCCCAAAAATTCCACACTCCCTCCACACTATTCCCTCTCTCACCTAATAAATCTACTCCTCAGCCCCCTCCCTTTTCCATAAATCCTATTCCTGTCTCTTCCATAAAAGAAACTTCTTCTAAACCTAAAGCCATGCTCTAATGCCCCTGACGACATACCCTCCATGCTTCCTAAAAATAGCTGCCGAAGCCATTGCCTTCCCCATTACCATCTTAATAAATTGATCGACCTCTGAATGTCATGTTCCCATGCTCTGCAAAAAAGCGTTTTGTCACCCCACTCCACAAAGGGGGCAACAACAATGATATCTCAAACTTTCGACCCATCGCTATCCTATCCCCACTATCTAAACTCCTTGAAAAATGTATTCATCAACAACTACTACCCCATCCCATAAAAAACCACCTCCTCGCTCCAACTCAGCACAGATTCCGGCCTAGCCACAGTACAACCACTGCCCTGCTTTCCTTCTTAGAAACTGTTAACAAGCTTCGGGATTCTGGCCATTTTGTGTCTACCCTCCTCTTAGACCTTTCTAAAGCCTTCAACACCATCTCTCACAACCTTCTCCTTACTAAACTCTTTGAAATAAACCTATCCCTTCCCTCCATCAATTGGTTCACCAGCTACTTAGAAAATAGGCAACAGGCAGTCAAATGGAATAAATATATTTCACCCTTCCAGCACACTGCTACAGGTGTACCTCAAGGCTCAATTTTAGGTCCCCTACTATTTAATATTTTCATTGACTTCCATCATGCCATCCCAAACACAAACCTCATCCAATATGCAGATGATTCTACAATAATCTGCTCTGCCACATCTACCACCTTATTAAGAAAACTAACTCAGGATCCTTTTCCTCAACTGAACAATGGATGCTAGATAACCATCTTGCACATAATACCACCAAGACCAAGCTTATGATATTCTCCCCTACTAAAACCAACACCCTTGACAAACATTCATTCCTCATTACCAGTCAGAATAACACTCCTCTAGAAATTGTCTCCTCTGCTAAATTACTAGGTGTCACTCTTAATGACCATTTAAAATTCGACTACCACATTCAATCAAATATTAAAAAAACACATGCAAAACTTGGCATGCTCTATCGTCACAACCGTTTCATCTTTCCCCCAACTAGGCTTGTTCTTGCAACTACCTATCTCATCGCTTCCCTCCTATATGGTGCTTCTGTCTTCACTAACCTGCAATCCTCCCTCAAGTCAAAACTATCTTCCTGCTACTACAAATGTCAAAATTCGCCACAGGATACAAATACACTACCCATCACTGTATACCTCTTCAACAACTCAATTGGCTTGAGCTACCAAACTATCTCACATACATTCAACTTATCCAAGTTCATAGGCTTATCTTTACCCCCTCCCTCTGCCCCTCACTTGTCCCAACCTTCCAAATGCATCTACCTAATAGACAGCTAAGATCAAATTCTCAAAATCTAACTGAAATCCACAAACTCACTCTTCCTCCAGGCAAACATCTCCTATCCTTTTCACTTGCTCGCCATTGGAACTCTCTTCCACCTCTCATCCGTACAACCAAAAGTTTCACAGCTTTTAAAACTCTCCTCCATGCACACACAACTTCAAAATGGGAATGCTCCTGTTCTCATCCCTCATAGATTCCTTTCACTATAGTAAGCTCTACCTCTCTTTAGTAAGAGCTGGCAAGAATTAAATACTACACTATGATTTAAATAGTCTAGCCACATTGTATTACTGTAATTCTTCCAAATGCCAGCATTTGTTTTTATTATGTAACATTGCACTTTTCTTTAGCTGACTCAGATTTTGAAATCTTGTACTTTTTTTAACTGACTCAGATTTTTATTTTTTGTATTCTGGTATCTTATTATTTGTATTTCTGGAGCTTTTCTCCCCAGGACTCCATTGAAAATGGGTTCCTTGTGGCCCAATGGATTATTCTGGCAAACAAACTGCAAATAAATAAATAAATAAATGTTGAAAATTGGCTACTGTAACTAGGATATATTCATGTAACTAAATGTAACACCACAGGAATGAAGGGTAGGGTAAACAGGCACTTCTCCTCAGTGCAAAGTTGCCTTACAACCTGTCATTAAATTAAACAATCTTAAAAACAGAAAATAACAGTTTTACATTTTAGAAGCTGTCAAGAAACAACATCTTAGACAAAGCAGAGGAGGCTGGATCAAATACAGGTACAAGTCATCATTATACAATGTCTTAACAGATAGAAGGGAAGAGGGAAACAAGTGTGCGTGTGTGTGTGTGTGTGTGTGTGTGTGTGTGTGTGTGTGTGTGTGTGTGTGTTTTATCCAGAGCACCAAATTCCCTTGCTATAGCTCTGACTACATGTAGCATTATAACTTCAGCAGCTTCCAATGAGTTTCATCCCAATCTTCATACTTCTATAAATCTCATTCATAAGCGAGGGCATAAGACTTTTCATAAGAGGTGCTAATGATATTAATTTGAGTGTGAAATCTACCTTACAGCAGTAGGGGCTCTCTGAATTGGTTCCTATATGGGGTACCCTCTGAGTAGAGTCTGCACATTTCTCAACTTCTTAGTGCAAGAAATCTGAAGAAAGCCTAATATAATGGGGAAACAAATGCCAAAAATAGGGACATATTTTAACTATTGCTCTTATAAACTTAGAAAGTTGCAAGAATAACAGGATTTGGGTTAATGTGCATTTTTTGTGAAGGATATAAAGTCTGAAGCTCAAATGTACATCATTACTTATTGACTTCAATCCTCTGTGATTTCCCAGAAACCCACAAACTTTATGAGGAACAGATCAAAAATAAGAGGCAAAAATCTAGACATTCTGCGAAAATCCAGACAGTTGAGAGGTATAATGAGTCTGCATGCATCTCTGTGGATTTTTGCCTGGGTCCCCATTGTCCCCTCTCACCTAAAAGACAAGATGGTAAGTGAAATGGCTCTACTCTTCATTGCCCCTACATGTGTGCGCAGCTTGTATGCACGTGTCTTGAAATGGACTGGGGTCCCATCCGTGATTGATTTCATGTCTCATGCTCATTGCTTTATGGGACATAATTTGTCTTCCGGCAAATATTAAAAAGGATGGATCTTTTTTTTTGTTGTTTGTTTGTTTAAAGTATAAAAATGCTTTTGTACAGGATCTGAAAAAATGGAAGTTTATTCAAGACACTTTGTGACTAAATTTCAGTTACAATACACACTTTGGAGACAATACTGGAAATGCCCATGTTACAAAGCTGAATTCTCCAAATTAAATTCTCCCCCAAAAAGGACTTCAGCATAGCAATGCTACAATCATACATTTTGAACACAGAAAAAAATATTCACATGAGCTTAGAATGTAACTGTGACAACAGGAGGTACTGTCAGCACAGCTTGCTGGAATTTTGTACAAAAAATTATATGTCATTTGTGAATATCAAACTGATTTATACAAGATGCTTGTGTTACAAATGTATTAGAGGTGTATTTCATGTGTATATCAAACTGATTTGTACAGATGTTTGTGTTGAAAATATATTTGTGAAGTGCTTTTGTTTGAAATGCATCCACAGCGTGCCCTACTGGAGAGAACAGAAATGTACATGCACTGTTGTAACTGTCTAGTCTAAATGTATATGTTTTAACAGAGGAAACTGGAGGCTTAATCTCAGTCTAGCAAAATATAAAATATATCTGAAAGTAAATCACTTTACGGGCTAGGCCATAAAAAAGCTATCTCACAGGTTTCAATGTAGCCAGAGACACAAAGTCTGTACTAGGAAGCTTTCTATTTTGTCTTTGGGGTGAACTAATTACTATTCTGGAAGCATGGCGGTATGAAACTCTTTTAAGACTTCCAGCACCTGCCACAGATCTGAACAAAAGCCCTTGTGTGTGTATTTTTACAGGTGGGTGCTAAATCCTGCCAGCTGGCAGCAATGGGGGTTTGAATGGGAACTAGAAGTCAGATGAACAGAAGTGATGTCATTCTGTAAACTATTCCAGAAGTAATATTTTAGATATTATTTTGAGAACTCTCTTAGTGAGACAGAGCATTCTGTAGTCTGTCTTGGGCCTGACAACAAGAAGGACCATTCAGCACATCATCTGTCTTGCCCTATTAAGTAAGTAGGGAATAGTGATTCTCTTAGATTCAGTCAGGAATATAATGAAGCTTAGTTTAGGTATTTGTTTTTCTTTAACTATTTGAGCCTGTCCTTCAATGTTATTTAAAGTATTTCGTGTGATTTTGAACTCGGATGTCACTGTGAATACATACTTAGTATTTTCTTGTTTGTTTATTATTTATTATTACATATATTTAAACCTTTCATTGTGGCTGATCTTTGTAGAGATATTTAAGTTTTGAGAGTACTTGCATATTTATTTGGTGACACTGTGTGGGCCACTCCATATAGCTTTATTCTTGGTCAAACTACCATTTGTATTAATATTAATTTCAATCAGTATATTGGGTACCCTTGGAAGAGCCTTAAGGTAGCTGGCAGGGGTATCTGGTGGCAGCAATAGCTGCCTTATAGTCTGTACAAGAAGGGGCCATAGCTAGTAAACCTGTACCTGCCTTTCCCAGGTATATATGTGCATGTGTCTCTCAAACAAGGTGCGTGTCAACTACTTGGGCAGGGACACGAAGCACTGGTTGAACAGAGAGGGTGCTAGAGGTCTTGGCTTAGACACTCAGCTGAGGTCTTGACTCTATACCTGTGCTAGTGGGGAGTCTTATTGGGGATCTGGAGAAAGAGGAAGAAACCAGCCCCGGACTGACTCTGCTCCCTGTGCACTCTTAAGGGAAATTGTGCTTGATGGCGAGAGCTGCATTTATTAATAGCTAAATTTGCCTATTATGTGACTCTGAGCAACTCATTTAATAAGACAGTACTTCCAGGATACCCCTGAAAAGGGGCAATTGTGTCAAGTGGGCTTACCTTGTTAACAAATAAATAAAAGTGTAAATAAAATATATGAACAAAATTTTTACCAAAAGCCAGTCTGGGTAGTGTCCATCTGCACTTTGGCAGATTTCCAAGTGGACTGGAAGTGTCTTCTGATTAGCAGCATTTTTTAACCAATTTTGATTCCTGCTCTTTCCCTCCTGCCGTTGCTTGAATAGACTTGACACGTTATGGTTGAATTCAGACACATTTCTAACAGTGCTACATTATCATGAGTATGTTGGCTGGACCATATTTAAATCAATCCAGTTTTAATGTATTACGCTACCCATGTTTAATATGGGCCACTTGATGCCCTTAGGTTTGAATTCTGTTTGAAATATGCAACTAGATTATGGATTGGGATGAATGTGAAATTTGTGTTCTCTATTTAACATTGTGGGATAGCTATGCTCATACTGGAAGTATGGAATAGTTTTGTCTCAGGATAGTTGAAATGTTATTTTCCATTTTTATTTGCTGCTTCACCAAAACATGAGAAGGTAGAAAAGATCAGAAGTGAGAAATAGAGAAAAAGAGGCGGGAAGATATTTTGTGGAGAGGGCCAGTGCTGTTCCTTCATATAGATTATTCAGTAAGTTTGTCTTTCTGAGCCACTAATGAAGAAAGAAGCTGAAAATCCTAACCTGTTAGATGGACCTTGGAGAGGGAGAAGGACACTCATGAAACTACCACCACTGAATTAAACAATTTTTAGATAACAGCAACTCACCTTATAACAAAGCCTCAATACAACATGGTTTCATGGCAGGACATATGAAACAAATACAATGATAGCCTTTAACAATTAACCAGGACTTGAGATCAGAAAAGGGCTTATGTCAGGCATGGGGTACCACAAAAGGGGGTTGTTGAACAAATAATGTAGGCTGGCAGCATAAATAAAACACTGTTAGGCAATAGATCACAGAAGGTCGCACTAAATGGACATAAGGCAGATAAAAAGTGCTTATCATTAGAGGATATCAGAAGGTCAGGTACTGTGACTGGTACTTTTCAGATGCTGCAGAAGGTCTGGAAGGAAGACTTTTTCCTTTTTGTTGAACAGCAACATTACAAAACAGCGTTATCACATAATAAGGAGGGGACAAATGAGCGTAGTATTGGCAAGCCTGAAGGAGTAGCCGAAAATGGCAGATTACAGATAAAAAAACTCTAGAACAAGAGTACAGAACTGAAAAGGAAGCAGAAACCAGCAAGTAAACAGACATGGAACAATCATATGACATGATCTAAAAAAAGGTAAATGGAACGTGACAGAAAAAAAGCACACACTGGGACATGACAGAAGTCTTTAGAACCTCAGGGATATTCATATAGTCCAAATGGTCACAATCTTTTAAAAGAAGACAATACACTAGAACAAGAAAATTCAATTGCAGGACACAATATAGACAATTCGGGGGGGGGGGGGGTCATAGAAAGTGTGGTAAGTGACGACAAACAGCCTGCCTAAAGCAACATAAATCAAGAATGTAGGGGACAAACATATTTTAGATCTCATCAGTGGTCTGTAAAAATAATCTGTCAGTTAAGCAGAAGCCAGATCTTATACAGGCTGATTAGGAGAGTCAGGTGGTTATTATATTGCCATTAGAATCTAAGCTGCTCTTCAATCTTATTCCAAAGACAGCCTGGATCCATTCTAACACATTCAGAGGATGATTATAAATTAACTTCTTGATGCCAGCAAAAACACTTAACACAGCCTGGTCGAGAGAAAGTTGGTATTGTTATCATTGGCTTAAAATAACCACAAATTAAACGAGCTTCATATTTAAAGCACGCAAGAAGGTCATATTTTCTATTTCACTCATTTTCTACTCAACACATAGGATATTCTTAGCCTACTTCAGTGCATTAACAATGCCAGGTTATTTTTAGTGAAAAGTATGTTTAGAATGGAAATGGAAACAACACTTTAAACTACTTATAGTTAAAAAAAGAAACACTACTCCCGTTAAGGAAAAACATGCATGCACATTTTTTAGTCACCTTATTATAGCTAACAAATTATTTTCTTCTGGAATAAAAAAAAAATAGTGCCTATAATGGTTAAAAGAGACATGGCAGATCATTTTAAACATTCTCAAAAATACAAGAGCCCAAATCTCACAGTTAACCAAAGCAAGGAGCAAAACAGCCACTATTCATTTATTAATATGTCATCCCAGTGAATAGATCCTAATAGTTGCCTTTCATCCATTACCCAGGTTAAACATGTAAGCAATAATTAATATACATAAAATAAATAAATATGCATAATATTACAGCGTACATCACATATAATTCAGAATATCTAAATAGTGAAACAGACAGCAATCCACAACTATCACTAGCAATATGCCTACATACAGGCACACTTTTGCATGCTATATACCACGGTAATGAAAAATCAGAAGTGACATATCAGAAACTACCAGTCAAATGGCTAACAGTCAAACAGTACAGCTAACTAGCATTCTGGCAAATGCAAGTAGTCAAATATGATGGACAGAGCAACCTCATGTTGATCTTGGCGATGGTGATTAATTAGTTAAACAGTAATGAGGGCAAGATGCATGGAGCTAGTTTTACTGGTGTGAAAATTAGTATTTTAGTAGTTTTAACTATCTGTGTATTCAAATTTATTTTATGCAGTATATACTTTAGCTGTTTTGTCCACATCTGACTGTTAGAATTTCATCTGTTGTATAAACCAGCACTCTGCGACACCCACTATATTCAACGACAAAGCTCAAACTCCTCATTTTTTGTTTATAATACTGGAAACTTTTACACACAGTTAAATGTAACATATCTTTTGTTTTCCTGTGTTTGAGAAGGGTTCGTCCTGCAGTTTAAAGCTCCATTCTGTAGTGAAACAAGTAAGGGGAAAACTGTGATATGAGCTATACACATGGAAAGACCAGAAGCACCAGTAATGTGAAGAGAAAGGTATCTGCTCAGTGGAGAATGTAAGACTATCATGTGCTTGATATCTATTTGCCAAAGACTGGTATATGTGGTAAAGCTGAAGTTAAACAGTCAAAGTGGGGAACTGCTGGGGGACAGAAAATCAGATTTAAGGAAACAGAAGAGCCATAGTATGTTATATGGTGCTGACACACTATGGAGACAGAAGAAACTATGGTTCTTTTGCCTATAAATTGTGTCTACACTGTGTAACATGCTATGTTTCTTCCGTCTCCATAATATGTTCCCACCAGGTAACATTCTGTGGTACTTGTCTCCTTTGTGTGACCGCACTATGTAACTTAAGGTTCTTATGTCTCCACAGTACATCCATACAGTGCCACATTTCATGGTTCTTGGTTCTCCTTAGTGTACCTGCACTGTGTAACTTATGGATACTATACAGTGTGGATTACACTAAGGTGACAGAAGAACCTTAAGTTGCATGGTGTGGACAAATTACAGAGACAAAAGAACCACAGTATACTGCACAATGTGGCCACACTGTGGAGACAGAAGAATCACAGTATGTTATATGGTGCAGTCACACTGTGGGGACAGAAGAACCACAGTATGTTATATGGTGCAGTCACACTGTGGAGACAGAAGAACCACAGTAAATTAATTGGTTTGGTCACACTAAGGATAAGTCAGCAAGAAGGTGTAGTAGTGTGTGTGTAAATCTTGCTTTGGCAACTGGTTGTGATATTCTGCTTCAGACCTCTAAAGGACTAAATTGCTAAGAGGTGGGCAATCTCAGATCTTTGGCATCCAAAGAAAATAAACCAGTAGTACAATGTATTATTTTAAACACCTTTACTGAATTATCACTTGTGACATAGGCAAATTTACATTCATATAAAAGTAATCAAACATTATACCTTACATATACGTAACTTATTCAATTCCTGCCTTATTTTTTTAAACAAGAAACATTTTTAGTAAACTATCACTTAACTACATAGTCAATCTCACATTTACATAAATGAAAACAAACCATACTGACAAACTCACAGTTGCAAACATTATACATCACTTACAATCTACCCAATCTTTCTCACTCAGACATTACATAGCTCATTTAAATCCTGCCACCTTTTAAATCTCATTCCTCACTTGTATGTATTGTTCCCATGATTCACATGTTTCCCTATGTAGTTTGTTCCTCCCCTTTTCTAAAGATCTCGGTTCCAGTTGTTTTATCTCTGTTATTATATTCACTACTTCCAGAATAGTTGGTTTAGATTTTGATTTCTATTTTCTAGTAATTGCTTTTTTTCCGTAGTACAATGTATTTGAGTAATTCCTTTCCAAGAGGTGCCTGTAGGAGTGAGAAATTCTGAACAGGTCAGTTGTAACAAAAGTCTACTAAGAAAAGAATATACAAGACATGACTGTAGACAATGGAAGTTAAGCAGCACAGTTAGAGAAATCTAGTTAGTGTAAACACCAGAACACTGTTCCCCTGGCAACTGTGCCCTAATCCCCTCCCAAACCATAGCAGCCTTGCAAACTCTGCAACTGCTGCCAACGGGAGGAATCATGAAAGCTTTGAAGCATGAGCAACCTCCCAACCAGGGGCTCTATCACTTGCAGCACAGAGCTGATCTGGCTATGGGCCTAGGCATTACCCCTCCCCCCCATGACGGGTAAGCTGACATCAGCTGCTCACTTCCATCCTCCACTCCCCAATATGGCCCCTCCAGTGCCTGTGCATCTGACATTATTTTTGATGTGGCTTGGTAATACAAAAAACTTTTGTTGGACTCTATATTGCCTTAGGCACCTAGTTTAGAAAACGACATTATTTTTCATCTGAAATCAGCACATTTCCCAAGATCCTTTGCAATGAGTATAAAAGTGATTTATTTTAACTCCTAACACATTTGTACGTAACTCACAACAAACAATACAAGAAAACAGCTGAAGATCTAATATTTCTTACGTTTGTTATCTTATGCCTCACATACTCGACTTAAGATTTCTGTAAAGTTCATAGGTAAGTACTAGGCTATTAGCCCTAGGACCTACATAAGCCTAGGCAAAAAGGTACCCTGGCTTTCGCGACCCAAGAAAATTATTTTCCTGTGCCCCTGTCGAGCAGAGCCACAGAAGTGATCCCTGGGATGAATTTCCTATTTCCCATCCAATCATCAAGATTTTTCTTGAAGAGTGCTAATTAGGAGCTCTGTTTGACATAGATAGGTAGTCTGTTCCAGAGTATGGGATATCTCTGGGACAGGAATCTATCCCTCCAGGATGTCCTGTTTATTGTAGTGACAAGGTTTAGGTCCCTAGAGCGTGTAGCTCGGAGGGACTGGGATTTCTTTAAGTGGAGCATGTCCAACAGCTCTTGGTTTGACATAGCTTTGTATGTTAGGCAGAGATCGCCTCTGAGAAGGCGATATGCGATGGAGTAAAGCTGGAGTTTTTTGAGACGGTCTGCGTAGGGCATCTGTTTGAGGCCAGTAATCCTCTTGTTGAGGAATTTCTGTGGCGTTTCCAGTTGTTGTAGATGTCTTGTGAAGTACATACCAAAAGGGGTGTTGTACTCTATAATGGATATAATGAGTGATGAGTAGAGGGGAACAATGACCTCTTTTTTTCTGGATGATAGAAACCTTTTGTGATGAGGTGAGCCACGTAGAAGGATTTCCTGACCACTGTGGCGATGTGATTATCAAAGGAGAGATTACTGTCCACCTGTGTCCCAAGGTCTCTTATCACACTTTCGGCATTAAGTAGACTACCACTTATGTGGTAGTTCATTGGTACAGCGTTTTTACCAAAGGGGATGACAATACACTTTTTGGCATTGAGCTTCATGCCATGGCTTTGACACCAGGCATCTGTCTCAGTGAGGCCCTTTTGTAGTATGTCCACATCGTTAGGAGTTTTGATTATGGCTCCTAGTTTGCAGTCATCTGCAAACTTTGTTAGCCAAAGACCTTCTGTGCTAGCCTGTACTTCAGAGAAGTAGATACCAAACAGGAGTGGACCCAGGACTGAACCCTGTGGTACTCCACTTGTCACTGGTCTGAAGTCGGATTTGGAGACTGCTACTTTCACAGTGTGGGTTCTATCCATGAGCCAGTTGGCAACCCATCTTGTGACATAGGGATTTATACCTAGCTTAGTGAGCTTATCTATAATTCCAGAGTGGGGGATGGTGTCGAAAGCCTTGGCGAGATCTAGATAAGCTGTGTGAACCACCTTACCCTCATCTATGGCTTTGGTGACTGCTTCAAAGAAGTCAATCAGGTTTAGGAGACGTGATCTGCCTTTTACAAACCCGAACTGGGTAGGGTCCAGAGTTTGGAGATTACCAATGTCTTTATTTATGAGTTCCATGATGATACGTTCCATTGCCTTTCAGATCAGGCTCATCAGGCTAATGGGGCGGTAGTTCCCAGGGTCCGTCGTGGCTTGACGTATTTATTCCCTGTCTTTTTTTGCCATAACCTTCACATTCACGTGAACAAATGTATTCTTAAGATTACCACTACAGACGCAAATATGACAAAGTAGCCCCACATATACAGGACGTTTTCTAAAGTTTGACAATATGATTCGTTTTGCAGTTATCGGCATTTACCACATGCAGGATGAAACAGCAGCAGTAACAATGCTCTGTGAGAGTAACCAAGTGGAGGACGGAGCAGTTGTTGTTTCAAGGATGAAACTTCAAATCAAATTGAAAATTAAATTCTACACTAATATCTGAAAAAAGAAAGTGTAAAAACTGCTTCACTCCCCGAAAACTGAAACAAACCACATTAAAAGAAAGGATTTCATGTTCAGCAGGGTGAACCAGCCCGTGGTGAACCCCACAATAGTGTGTCTGAAGTACTTTTACAGTCACTTCAGGAAAAACTGTACTCTCAAAAAAAAAAAACTGTTGCCCTAGACAGTCAACCAGTCTGCCTATGTTAATACCAGTAGTTCATTAATGATTCACTAGCATCTTGCAGTCATTGTGAAAGCAAGTTCATGCAACCCCATTTATACAGTTCTTGAAAGAAAATTGAGGCTGAAGATAAGAAAATGACAGAAAATAATTTAGAATTACAACAATGTGTTAGGTCGTCTTCCGAGCAACCTGCCATGAAGGCATTGGTGAATTACAATTAATCATAATGAAACTCATCCACTTCAACAGTTGTGCTTGTAAACATACTGCAATTCAGAAACAAGATGTTTCTCCACTGAGCTTACAAATTTAAACCTAGCTACTTTAGCAACTGTGATAGGTGTGACAAATGCTTACAGCGATAATAAATCGTCTCTCTGCAACAATAAATGGCACACTTGGAACAGAGCACTGACGTGAACAGGAAAATGCACTTTCCTCCTGGAATTAAGTAGGACATTAAGGAACTAATCAACATAACGACCTTACCCAGATTTACTACTTCTGCAGCTGTGCAAACAATCTACCATCCATAGGACTGATGAATGGAGACTAAAACAACTGGAACCCTTGTATGGCAAACTGCTCCATCAACTGTATTACAAAGCATATGTAGTAAACTGCTCACTGCCTTTAAAAGGTCCTTGGAGATACAGGAACAGCAAATGGATACATACTTTGGGTTGATAATCTATTTTACTGGTACAAATTATTTGTGAAACTCACTCTTTATCTATATTGAAGCATTTTGTGTCAGTATTACACACACAGTTTTACAGTTAATTATTTTTCTGTCTCTTCTTTTATTTCGAGTATACCTACTGTAAAACCTAATAAAAAATAATTAAAATTAGTATTAGATGATGTGATGGTACAATGATTTAGGTGCTTGGGCTTCAGAACCAGCCAAGTTGTGTCTAGGTAAACTGTAGGGCCACTTCCTTCCCTGTGGGAGGAGTTGTGATTTCCATTTGCATTATGCCGTCTATCTCCCTAGTGAAGCCAAGGAGGTCTAGGGCAAGCAGGAACGACTGAGGCATGAATATGCTTCAAGAAACAACTGCATCATTGGCGACACTGCACATAAGATGGGCATCAGTGAGGACCCTCTATCAACACCACTGTACAATGGTGACTAGTGGCATCGAATCATCATTCTTAACCGTCGGCACACAGAGTGGGCACCTGGCTAGGGTCCAGATTGTTTGACATCAGTAGGGGACAAAGGAGACTTAAAAAAAAATCTACCGGTATTTCAACAATATGCAGCACATGATGATGGGCTAACTATGAATTTGAAAACAATGCAATATCAATCACTAGCAGCCCATTTTAGGAATTTGTTAAAAGGTCAGTGGCTATTGCTCACTAAAGTGCAAGTAAGATGGCTAACAACAACACAAAACACGGTGTTAGCAACAGTACACATTCAGGAACATCCAGATAAGTACTTAATCATGCACTCAGTAGTGCAGTGATGACATCACTAAGTGCATGTCCTTGAAAAACATCTGCCTGATTACTACAGTGGCACATGCTGCCCTGAGAACATTATGCACTGTCCAGTTTACTCAGCAGTGTTCATGCCATGCAAAGTTCTGTATCATTTCAGTTTTTATCTTTACATAAGCATTTACAGGGCTACACCAGATATAAACAAGCACAGCTATCTTCTAGACTGCCATGCTTTCTGGTTAGTTCTACTGTATTTACCCCTAAATGCATAAGCACCGAAGCAGAGAGACAAAAAAACCTGTTAGATAACAGTTTTAGGATTAGTGCTCCCCTGAAATATCCACAGAAGGAGAAAATTAAATTAGAAGTGACTCTATCCGAAGACTACTGATGAGCTCAAATGAATCGATCCTTTCAGTCTGAGTAACAGAATTGCTGAACTATAGTGCTGGGCTTTCTTCAAACGGACCAAACACTGAGCCAGGCTATTTATTTATTTATGTTTACAGGGATATGCAGCTTGGAAATCCCACAGGGCTACTCAACAATACCAGACATGAAGCCATCATGTTTAGTCATGTTTGAAACTTGATTTCCTCTACTAGGTCTACCACTGTAAGAGCACTTCCTTCTTTTGAAAATAGAAGCATGTGTGATTTCCCCATGTCTGCTCACAAGTATAGCTGTAAAAAATGTGGAAGAAAACAGGCAGAAGGAAAAAAGGGAAGTATCCTTTATTTACTTTGTACTTTGTTAATGAACTAGGCGGAGAGTCTGAAGTGGTTAGATGGTACTGCCAAATGGAGAGACAAACAAATACTTACAGAAACCCAAAGTAAATGAAGACAGCAATCTAAAGAGTTCAAATCCTGCAACAGCCTTCTACTCAGTTAATAATACTATGCTACTAAACTAACTGGCAATGAATAAACAACCATCAATGAAAGCTTGATTTAAAATGATGCTTCTTATATGATATACTATAAGCAATCATGCAAAATAAAAAATGACTTCTGATCCCTGGAGAGTTTCAATTTAATTTACCTAGAGGCAGGGCAGTGTTGGGAAGATGTCTGTAAACTTAAATGTAGACTGTGGCAGTTAAAATGAGTAAACTCTGCCCAAGACTGAGCAAAGTACAACTAAAATTCTGAAGTAAATGAGACAGGCAGTCAAACAATATGTGTATGATTGCGTGTGTGTGTGTGTGTGTGTGTGTGTGTGAACATGTGTGCATATGAGTCCATGCTCGTTTTTAAGTAGTAGGTTCCAAGTTCTGAATTGACAGATACATTTACTCAAGCCAATGTTTGCTGGCAAATACAGCTGTAAGTTATTTACTGGTTTGCATTTCTGCAGAAAGCCATGATCTAGTTATTTATGGGACATTCTAAACCACAGTGTGGTTCACTTCAGTGAAGTGACATGCCCTTACAAACATGCACGTCCCATCATGGGACACACACAGGTCAGTAATGTTCAAAATAAAAAAAATAGTTTCAAGGTGAATCAGTAAGTCAACTTGTACTTCTGGTAAATTTCTACGTTTGTGTTTTTTAAACTAAAGTTAACATTTGATTATGGAAGCTGGTTGGAAATCAGTTCTCACCAAAACTACTCTGCTTAAAATGATCACCAAAACAAAAAAAAAAAAAAAAAAAAAAGAAGCAAAATGTACAGTAATAACATCCTCTCCAACTGATCAGGATGTACTGCACTATTACAAGTGTGAACAGTGCAGTAAGGGTTGGGAGTTGTCATAGTGGTTAAGGTGTTTACCTCACAGGCACAAGGGAGAGAGTCTGATTTTAAACTTTGGTCACTGTCGGTTATATGATAGGGGCAGCTTACGCTCTCCCCTTGGTAGCTCCTTCAAGCTCTGCCACTGTTGTCTCCCAGTGGGAAGCATGCCTCCACTTGTCAAGATCTCCCTTGGCAGTCAGTGCGAGATGCACTGTTACAGTGCATGCTCAGCACTCGGTAGAAGCTGTGAATTTTGACTGGAGTAAAATTTTAATCACTAGGTAACATGCTTACCTTTGATCTGGGAAGATCAGGATCCTGCAGGTTCTATTCCCACTCCAGATGCTTGGATTTGTTTACTGTTACTGACTCTACAGTGCAGCAAAAAGGAGTGCTGTACTCTTGAGTGTGCCATCATTCAGATGAGACCTTAAACAAAAGTCCCATCTACCCAAATTACTGTAGCTTAGTGAGATGTAAAAGATCTACTGGTGAGGACTGAAGAGAGTAGAGGTTCTCTATTTACAACAACTCTGTATTACAAACATATACACAATATTTAAAATAATAAAAACATCTAAATACAGTTTCATTCATTCACCAACAACCTTTTTTCAAAAGCAAAACTTTATACTTTTTAGTATGCCCGTCACAAACCATATACAAGAAAAACTGACCAGCTCATGTTATTTCTGTCTTATCATATTCCCACTTAGTCCATTTACCTTTTCACTTTGCCATAACTTTTTGTAGTACATTCCCCAAACTTTTTTGTGTTAAAAAAAGTTTTACTCTTTCTTCTGACTTACAAACATGGCACTGTCTTTCTTCCCTCTGCTTATACCTCAGAAGTGCCTTAACCAGTAATTTGTTAAATGAAATCCTCCTCAAGACATATTCCCATTCTCATATACCTCACTTTTACTGCTCTTTTGATAACTTAGGTTAAAATTTGCCAGTGATCTACCCAACAAAAATCCTTCATTATCTCTGCATACCACATTTTCTTTTTTTTTTTCCTTTATTTTTTTGATTTTGGTAATTTTTCCAAATTCAACTTCCATACTGAAAAGAATTTCTTGTACTCTTCAATCTCTGCATTCCACCATTCTTCCCTCTCTGTACACCAACTTAACAGCTTTTCTAAATGATAGCAAAACAAGCAAGGGAATGTCCCTGGAGCCTCGGCCAAATTTCCCCTAGTCAGTATGCACACCACCTTGGATCTCCACAGAAAATAGATCACAAGGATAAGAAACAGAAAAAGTAACTGAATAGAAGTAATCTAGTTTGGCTATTAAATTATCTCACTTCTACAATTTGAAGTGAGATAATTATGTACTCTGTTACATACCCTGAGTTTAGCTATTACTTTATCCAAAAAGTACAGTTGTGTACCTACCATAAATGTAGATGTTCGAGTGTATTCACTGTTGCAGTCAATACAATTGGGTTATCCTGCTGGCAGGCTACCCGCAGTCAGCCTGAATTCCAAAGTCCTGGTCCGGTGTCGGTTGCTGTTGCCTCCTCCCCGACGTCAGTGCGCCAGGGGTATAAAAGATGCAGCTGGCAACATTTTCTTCAGTTTTTCTTGCCCCAGATGTCAGGTGCCCGCAAAAGGGTAGGCTAATTTATACCAATAAACATGCATGCAGTAAAGTAAAACTCTACCTTCATCAATAAGCAAATACACCACATAGGTTGTATAGAATAGAGAAGTACAGATTAGACCCAAAAAGGAAAAGGGGGATGGTGGGGGGGGGGTAACCTGGACTGCAACAGTGAAAACACTCGAACATCTACATTTATGGTAGGTACACAACTGTACTATGTTCATCGTGTTTCACTGTTGCAGTCATTACAATTGGGTTGAATCCCAAAGCTAAGGTTGGGTGGCTGGGGCTAAATAGGATTAGGAGAGGCTATGAGGCCCTGCAGAACTGCAGTGGCAAAGCCTGCTCTAGATTTAGAGTAGAGAGGTAAGTGATAGTGCCTTGTAAAAGTATGCACTGAACTCCAAGTTGCAGCCTCTAAGATGTCTTTGGTTGGTAATCCTCTGAGGAAGGCTGCTGAAGTGGCTGCTGCTCTGGTTGAATGTGGCCTAATGCCCTTAGGCACTGATTTGCCATGCTGTGAATAGCAGAAACAAATGCAGTGGCCTATCCATTTTGAAATAGTCTGCTTTGAGATAGCCTTTCCTTGTGATCCTGCAGCATATGCCACTAGAAGTTGCTCAGTCTGTCTGAAAGCTTTGGTTCTGTCCAAGTAGAAGCATAGCTGCCTGTGAATGTCCAAAGAATGCAGAAGTCTCTCACCCTTATTCTGTGGGTTTGGATAAAAGGTAGGCAAATTAATTGTTTGATTCAGTGCCACAGTGGACACTACCTTAGGCATAAATGTCGGGTTTGTCCTCAGAGAAACCCTGTCCTGATGGAAAATGATAAAGGGTTCCACAGCCATGAGTGCCTGTAACTCTGAGACTCATTTTGCAGAGGTTATTGCTAGGAGCAGAGCTGTTTTCCAAGATAAGAATTTTATATCAGCTGTACAAGCTGGCTCAAAAGGAGGCAGTGTGAGTTTTTCCAAGACATAATTTAGGTCCCATGCAGGTATTGGCGCTCTCCTTGGAGGTCTTATGTTTTTGGCCCCTCTGAGGTACTGCCTTAGTAATGGATGAGAAAATAGAGGCATGAATCTTAACTGAGGAAAAGAATAGGCCTTTGTCCAGCATCTCAGTTAAGTATTGTAAAATCTGAGGAATATTTGGTACAATCGTGTCAATTCCTTGTGCCTGGTTCCAAGCACAGAATCTCTTCCACTTTTCTGCATAAGATTTTCTGGTGCTAGGCTTCCTGGCCTCCAAAATAACATCCATCGCTGCTTTAGACAAAGGCGTGTTTTGAATGGTTACATTATCCGCCATGCTGCCAGGTTTAAGGTCCTGTGATGGCTGTGCAGGATCTGACTGTTTTGTTGGGTCAATAAGTGAGGAATTTGAGGCAATGCCCAGGCTGGGCATTGAGACAAGCTCTTTAGGATTGGGTACCAGTGCTGGTGGGGCCAGTCTGGGGCAATCAATATCATTTTTGGCTTCTCTTGTCTGACCTTTAGGAGTACCTTGGGGAGGAGAGGCAGTGGGGGAAAGGCATATACTGCTAAGTTTTTCCAGCTGAAAGATAGAGCATCCACTTTCCATGCTAGCTTGTGATAAGTCCTTGTGCAGAATTTCTGTAGTTGGCAGTTGTGAGGCGAGGCAAACAGGTCTATATCCAGGAATCCCCAGTTCCTTTTTATCATGCTGAAGACTTGTGGATCCAATCTCCACTCGTGGGGATCCATTAGGTTTCTGCTTAGTTCATCTGCCAGGGAATTTATCCTTCCTGGCAGGTATTGTGCTTGCAGATGTACTTGGTAAGTCAATGCTGTGGCCCAGAAAGTCATGGCTAGTCTGCAGAGGGAGTAGGAATGTGTGCCTCCCTGCTTGTTTATGTACCACATGACTGTAGTATTGTCCGTCTTTATCAATAGTTGTCCTGGATGAAGTAGATCCTTGAAGGCTGTCAGGGCATTTTGAACAGCTAGCATCTCTTTTTGATTGATATGTAGATGCTTTTGGCTTGCGGACCATGTGCCCTGAATACATCTTCCTGCCATATGGGCCCCCCAAGCATAATCTGATGCATCTGTTGTTAATGTCTGCCTGGCTGTGGGTAAAGTGAAAAGCTGTCCCTTGTTGTGGTGACAAGCCTCTGCCCACCATCGAAACTCCTGTTGCAGGCAGGGAATGAGGGTAATTATTGTTTCCAGGCTGTGGCAATGTTGAGCCAAAACACTTTTTAGATACCATTGTAGTTTCCTCATATGCAGTCTTGTATATGGAATTAGCAGAATGCAGGATGCCATGAAGCCCAAAGCCTGCAGAATTATTCTTGCAGATAACTGGGTCTTTGTTGCCAACATTTTGAAATAAGTAGTCAAGTCAGTTGTCTTTGTTTGTCTGGCGTGAGATAAGCCATCTGGGCCGTTGTATTTAAGCTTGCACCCAGGAATACTATCTCTTGTGAGGGTACTAGTTTTGATTTCTTTTCGTTTACTGTGTACCCTAGGCATGTTAGTAATCTTTTTACAAACGCCAGATGCTGTAGTAAAATGTCCTTGTTCTCTGCTTGAATAAGGTAATCGTCCAAGTAAGGATAAATTTGTATTCTTCTTTGTCTGAAAAATGCAATTACTGGTGCCAGGCATTTTCTGAAGACCCTGAGCGCAGTAGATAAGCCAAAGGGCAGTGCAGAGAATTGGTAGTGCATTGAGCCAGCTATAAATCTGAGGTATCTTCTGCATGAATGTCGGATTGGGACATGCAGGTATGCCTCTTTTAGGTCTAAAGTCACAAGCCATGCCTTCTTGCCCAGCATGGGCAGAAGCTGCTGCAGAGTCAACATTTTGAATTTTGGAATATCCAGAAATGTGTTTAGAATAGACAAGTCCAGTACTGGTCTCCATGCATTGTCCTTTCTGGGCACCAAGAAGAGTCTTAAGTAAAATCCTAGTCCCTGCTCTTGCTGTGGCAGTCGCTGAATAGCCCTCATGTCCATGAGGGCTGAAACTTGTACTTGAGCCTCTGCCCATTGATTGTGTGGCAGGTCTGGCATTCCGTTTGCCCTTGGCAGGGTGTAAAAATGGAACCTGTAGCCTTGAGAAACTATATTCAGGACCCATTTGTCCTGGGTGATCATGTGCTAATTTTGTGAAAAAAGTGCTAGTTTTCCCCTAAAGGGGCTGCCAGAAAGTAAGTGCTTGGTGCTGGCAGGGGAAAGTCATTGAGACGGTTTCCTGTATGACTGTGATTTATCTTCTCCGCTTTTGGAGGTAGAAGCACCCCGTTGTTTAGACCTGTATGAGCCCTGGGGCTGGGATCTGTCTCTGGGGCATCTGTATCTGCCTCTTTATGGCCTGTCTGACACTGGAAAGGACCAATTTTTTTGCAGGCCAGTTCCTGTTAAATCTGGGAGGTTGTACCTATAAGAAATCCTTGACTGTTTGCATAGATTTAGCTTTGTCCCCCATTTTCTTCAACTCCTCTTCTGCTTTAACACCAAACAAGGTATCATGCTGTAATGAAGCATCTAATAATTTTGCTTTAAGATGATCAGGCAGATTCTGTTCCTTTAACCAAGCAAGCCTCTTAATGACAGAACCTGTAACAGCGGCCCTGCAGGAGTCCTCCAGAGAATCAAAACTACATTGCAAAGTATGCTTCCCACTTGTTAGCTGTATGCAATAAATCCTGCATTTCTTTGTTTTCTGCACATTCAGAATTTGTCAACATTTTTTGTTCTAGTAGTGAGATAAGATATTGTTGATATTTAAGCATATGAAACTGACAATTTAAGGCCCTTACAGCCAAGGCAGCAGAAGTGTAAATCTTTTTTCCCCCATCTGTCCAGGGCCCTTGAATCCCTATCAGAGGGGATAGGGTTTCTTTCAGTGGACGCCTTGACCCCTTTGGGACCCGGAGATATAGTTTCTGGGTCAGCAGCAGGGTTTCTATAAATAAATTTATGTGAATCGGGAACCCTGTATTTGGTAGAAGTAATCTCTGGATCCGACCGACCGGCACTTGCGAAGTATTCGGTAGAAGTAATCTCTGGATCCGACCGACCGGCACTACGCGGCAAGAAAGACTGAGGAAAATGGCGTCGGCTGATGCCTTTATACCCGAAGACCAACAGAGATGACGTCGGGTGAAGTGCGACATCAGCCGAAGCCGGACCCGGACTTTGGAATCCGGCCGACTGAAGGGCTGCCTGACGACAGGACAACCCAGTTGTTATGACTGCAGATGCATCCATGAAGGACATCAGGAGGAATAGCAAGGGGTCTGTGCTGAGATAGTAAAAGAAAATCTCTGAGCCTTTTCTTAGATTCAGAGTAATCTTGGCTCTCCCAATGAAAATGCTCCCTCATAGTATGCAGGGTCTCCCCAAAAGAATAATCTTCAGGAGGAGAGGCTGAAGGGATAGATTCTTCAGCATCAGAATCCTCATAAGGAGGAAGAGAGTATCCCTGTTCAGAAGAGGAATCAGAGGAAATGGAAATCTGATCTGAAGATTCATATTCTGTCTCTTGCCTAGGTCTCTTATCTGGAGGGGGATGGGAACCCCTGATCAAAAGTAATTAGGTCTTCAACCATTTTAAGCATCTGTTTTTTAGGCATGGAGGCCTGTCCAGGGGAATGTTGTACTTGTTTCTTTGTCTTTAGAGGTGCTTTAGTCTTTGCCTTTGAAGCTGAAGTCGTTTTTACATATAACTGTGTAGGCCTGAAAACACCCTCAGAATCCGATGCCTGCTCAGTGGCTCCGGACCCATCTGAGGGAATAGTTTCCGAGGGTCCAATACCTTGAGTTTCCAGCGGCCTAGTCGGCTCCACATGGGAGTCGGAAGCAGCCTGTGGCTCTGAGGTAGCGGGCGTCAGGGGCTGTGAAAGCGCCTCACTGAGAATCGTCGACTGGCCTAGCCGAAGCCTTGTCGGTTTTGGACCTCGGATGCCTGTCCTTTTCTTTGTCTTTGCGTTTTTTATAAATTCCGGTAGCCGGCTGTTCTGATGGCATTATATAATTAAATCTTCTGCCAAAATAATGAAATGCAAAATTGTACAGACGCTTAATAGTGCGTTGGTTAAATCTAGCACAAAACCGACAACTAACAACGTCGTGGTCAGGGCCTAGGCAAGGAATACAGTAAGAATGAAAATCCTTATGAGGTATTTGCTTCCCACAAGAAATGCAATTATTAACTTTTTCTGAGATCGGTCTGGAGCAAGAAAAAAGTTTCCCCAACGGGGTACTTAGCTTTAATGAAGACTTTGGATCTGAAATTCGAACTTGAAAATCTCAGGAGTAGGCCGACCAGCACTTGCGAACTGCTTTTGCTTCAGGCCCCGCGCGGCAGGAAAGACTGGGGAAAATGGCATCGGCTGCATCTTTTATACCCCTGGCGCACTGATGTCAGGGAGGAGGCGACAGCAACCGACGCTGGACCAGGACTTTGGAATTCAGGCTGACTGCGGGTAGCCTGCCAGCAGGATAACCCAATTGTAATGACTGCAACAGTGAAACATGATGAACATCAGTAATGTACATATTCTTTAAATGAAAGGATTGAGTCAAACAAAAGTCTTAAGTATAAACATTTTGCAACCAATTATCTAGATGGTCAAATGTTTCACTAGAATCTGAAGATTCTACTTTATTTTTCACTTCTTAAAAGCATGTCAGCTGTTTTCTTAGTACTTTTTGAAGGCTTGTTTGGATCAACTGGTTTAGGCAGAATGTTAAAAATCTACTTGGATTAGATTTCCTACAAAATGAAGGGATGGTGCAGCATTAAGGAAATATATCATCTGCAATCTGAAATCACAGGTCTCAGAACTGATCACTGAAGAATATTTGTCATAAAAGATCATAATCTAATGATCTTTGTTAGCAAGACTTTTATCCATTCAATTGTACTGTTACTGAAATCAAACAAGTTTAAATATTTTGTATAATGATTTGAAAGTCAGTACTCGCACATGCTCTATTGAAGTTTGTAGATATTCCACCTGCTATGATTCCTTTTTGCAAAGCACTACATTTTACAAATTGCTATACAGACCCCTAAAACCATGTTGACAGTCAGAAAAAAGGCTACACTTACTAAAGTGCTTCATTATTTGAAAATAGGATTTTATCAAAACTCTTACCCAAAGGATATAGCTTAGTGATAGGGCAATAGTCTTAAGGAGTAGATGGTGCAGAAGTTTCTGGAAGTGGTACAATATTGAAATGGTTGTTTACAGAGAATATATGTGATGAAATTTAGATTAAAGATGTTAGTTACAAGTTTAGAAATACCAAATGCATCCCTACAAAGGAAGGACAAATAAATAGCATAAGGATTTTGACTTGCCTTTCTTGGAATATTTTCTAATTGATGACAAATTGCCTCAGAAGAGGTACAACCCAAACATTAGGCAGGACAGTAATCAGGTTGCCAGTAGCAAGAATGTGTTGTGATTGTGTGAAGGGTTGACTTATTTAATTAAGTGCAAACATTTTCAGTAAAGTCACTATACTGATTTGAATCAACAGGGTTGTTTGAGGAAGTAAAATTCTTTTGAATCGAGATTAACAATGCTTCTCAGCTCTAGTGCATACAACAACAGAGATCTGGCTATGACTCTGATGACCAGAGTTTGATTAGCAGCTCCAGTGCTTGGCCTTCCCAATGGAAGTGTTCCCTCAAAGTGTGCAAGGTTTCCCCAAAAGAATAATCCTCAGGAGGAGATACAGAAGGAATGGATTGCTCTGCATCAGAATCTTCAAAAGGGGAGTAAGAGTGTTCCTCTACAGCAGAGTGTTCTGAAATAAAGGAGCCCTGATCAGAAGAGGGGCCTCTTGTCAGGAGGGGGTTGGGAACCCCTGATAAGCGTAATTAAATCCTCAGCCATTTTAAGCATCTGTTTTTTAGGCATGGGGCGGTACCTACGGTCTCGGCTACAGAAGACCCCGCCAAAGAAGTGTCGTCGGTAGTCAGGGACTGCATAGGCGTCTCGCTGAGAACCGGACCACGTGTAGCCGGTTTTGGCGTGGTGTCAGTGGAGACCGCGGACCTCGTGTGTCAGTCCTTGTCCTTGCGTTTTTTGGACAAAACTGTAGTCGGAGTCTCCGACGACATTTTATAATCAAATGCTGTACCAAATAAATGTTGGGCGAACTCCGCCCAATGCTTGATAGTGCGTTTATTGAAAGTAGCACAAAAGCGGCAGCCCGAGACGTCGTGGTCTGGGCCTAAACAAGGTATGCAAAGGGAATGGAAATCCTTATGCGGTATTTGCTTCCCACAAGAAATACAATTGTTAACTTTTTCTGACATCGGTCTGAGGCAAGAAAAGTTTCCCCAACGGGGTACTTAGCTTTAATGAAGACTTCGGTTTCCAAATTTTTCATAAATTCAGGAGCTGGCCGACCGGCACTTGCGAACTGCTTCTGCTTCGGGCACCATGCGGCAAAAAAGACTGGAGAAAATGGCGTCGGCTGTGTCTTATATACTCCTGCCTGGCTGACGTCAGGAAAGGAAGCGACACCAACCGACGCCGGACCTAGACTTTGGAATTCGGCCGACCGAGGGACCGCCTGACGGCAGAGAACCCATATGTTATTACTGCAGCTGTATGCACGATGAACATCCGTTTTTTACAAATGCCAGATGCTTTAGAAGAAAGTCCTTGTTTTCTGCCTGAATTAGACAATCGTCCAGGTATGGATATATTTGAATATTTCTTTGCCTGCAAAATGCGATTACTGGAGCCAGGCACTTTGTGAAGACCCTGGGTGCAGTAGATAAGCCAAAGGGCAGTGCAGAGAACTGGTAATGCAAGTAGCCTGCTTTGAAGCGGAGGTATCTTCTGCAAGATTCCCTGACTGGGGTATGCAGGTAAGCATCTTTTAAGTCTAGAGTTACCAACCAGTTATCTTTGCCTATCATAGGTGGTAACTGTGGAAGAGTCAGTATCTTGAATTTTGGAATGTCCAGAAATGTGTTTAGAGTGGATAAGTCCAGAATTGGACACCATGATTTGCCTTTTCTGGGTACCAGGAAAAGTCTTGAATAAAAACCTTGTCCCTTTTCCTCTTCTGGTACTAGTTGAATAGCCCCCATGTTCATGAGGGACAGAACTTGTTTCTGGGCCTCTGCCCACTGATTTGGGGGCAGATCTGGCCATCCGTTTGGTATTGGCAACATGTGGAAATGAAATCTGTATCCCTAGGATACTATATTTAAAACCCATTTGTCCTGGGTAATAAGTTGTCAGTTTTGTGCATGAAGTGCCAGTTTTTCCCCCAAAGGGGCGGCTAAAAGGTAAGTGCTTGGTGATTGTAGAGGAAAGTCATTGAGACTGTTTACCATAGGGAGGTGCCTTGTTGTTTCCAGATTTGGAGGTGGAGGCACCCCATTGTTTTGTTCTAAAAGTTCCTTGTGACTGAAACCTGGAGCCCTTGGAATGTCTGGATTTGACTTGAGCGGTTCTCAAAGAGACTGGAAAGGACCAGTTCTTAGTAGGCCAGTGCCTACTAAATCTTGGAGGTTGCACTTGTAAGAAATCTTTCACAGTCTGTATAGTTTTATCTTTATCTTCCATCTTTTTTAACACTTCTTCAGCCTTATTACCAAAGAGATGGTCCTGTTGTAAAGGAGCATCCAACAATTTTGCTTTAATATGATCAGGCAGAGTTTGCTCTTTGAGCCAAGCATGCCTTCTTAGCACAGATCCAGTTACAGCAGCCCTGCAAGAGGCTTCCAAGGAATCAAAACCACATTGCAAAGTATGTTTTCCAACTTGTTCAGCTGAATGTAATAAATCCTGCAAATCTTTATTTTCCACACAGTCAGATATTAACATCATTTTCTGTTTACGTAGTCCCATGATATGCTGTTGATATTTAAGCATATGAAATTGACAGTTTAAAGCCCTGATTGCCAAGGTTGCAGACGTGTAAACCTTCTTACCCTATCTATCCAGCGCCCTGAAATCTCTATCAGAAGGGGTAGGATTTTTAGCAGTAGAGGCCTTAATGCCCTTGGGACCCTGAGAAATGGTTTTAGGATCAGCAGTAGGATTTTTGAAAAGGAATTTGTGGGAGTCAGGAACCCTGTAGTATCTGTCTGGCTTACTAGGAGCCGGAGGCAGAGAATCAGGAGCCATACTGGATTCTGAAAAAACATTATCAACAATATCTAGAACAGGAGGTAAAGCCAAAGGCCTATGCTGAGGAAGAAGAAGAAAATCCCTAAGTCTCTTTTTAGATTTAGAGAAATCCTGACTTTCCAGTGGAAATGTTCCCTTAAGGTATGCAAAGTTTCTCCAAAACAGAAATCCTCAGGGGGAGAAGCAGAAGGAATGGAATCTTCTGCGTCAGTGTCCTCATAAGTAGGTATAGATAAATCCTGTTCAGTAGAGGAATCAGAAGAAATTGATTATGAATCTTCTGATCAGGATTCTATGTCTTGTCTGGGCCTCTTAGCAGGAGGGGGTTGGCTACTTCTGATCAAGGTAATTAAATCTTCAGCCATTTTGATTATTTGCTTTTTAAGCATAGGGGCCTGCACACGTGGCACAAGTGTCGGTTTTTTAGACAAAGAAGTAGATTTTGGCCTTAGTTTTAAAGATAGCGTCGGTTTAATATACAAATCTTTAGGCCTGGAAACACCCTCAGAAGCCGGTGCCTGCACAGCGGCTCCAGACCCACCTAAGGTAGAGACATCCACGGGTTCAATATTTAAAGCATCTCGCGGCATACCAGACTCCGAATGGGTCTCAGTAGAGGCCTGCGAATCAAAAGTAGCGGGCATCAGGGGCTGCGAAAGTGCTTCACTGAGTACTGGTGAACTAGCAACTGGCATAGGAGAAGCGTCATCGTCAGTTTTGGACCTCGACGGCCTGTCTCTGTCTTTTACTTTGTGTTTTTTAGGTATTCCGGTAGTCGGATTGCTAACTGATGTCATTTCTGGATAGTTAAATCATGAGCCAAAATATTTAGAAGCAAAAATATACCGACGTTTAATAGTGTGTTGATTAAATCTAGCACAAAACCGACAACAAGGTTCATTATGATCAGGGCCTAGGCAAGGAATAGATTACAAATGAAAATCCTTATGAGGTATTTGCTTCCCACAAGTAATGCAATTATTAACTTTTACTGACATCGTTAAGGAGCAAGAAAAAGTTTCCCCAACGGGGTACTTAGCTTTTAGTTGAAGACTTTGGTTCTGAAACTTGAAAACAAAAATTTCAGGAGTCGGCCGAACAGCACTTGCGAACTGCTTCCGCTTTGGCCACCGCACGGCAAGAAAGACTGGTGTAATGGTGTCAGCTGCATGTCTTATACCCCTGATGACCTGACATCATGGAAGAAAACACAGCAACTGACGCAGGACCCAAGACTTTGTTAATCAGGCCGACTGAGGGCAACCTGCCAGCAGATTACCCAAATGTAATGACTGCAACAGTGAAACACGAAGAACATCAATGGAGATGTATCAAAACTGCTATTGCAGAAGCAATAATCCTTTGCATAAAACAAATTTAAATGTAAAAAGAAACAATTGGTAAAATACTTCAACAAAACCAGAGGAAATCCTTATTTATAGCCTCGGCAAAAATGTATTTCACTACTAACCACCACCTCTGCCTCCCTCAATACATAAAATCCATTATCTCCCCATGGAAAGGCTGCAACTTGCCATGGACACACACACACACATACACACAGAAGGGCAGTCAAATCACGACCATGATGAAGTGAAAGAGCCATGGTAACACCCTGTTAAAATCATCATCCCCAATGTTTTCTTTGTGCACACAATGCAGTTCACAAATCACACACCTATTGCACATGTAGCATTATTTGTATTTTTTTTTTTTTTTTAACATAACACTTTCCCATCAATGTAAAAAAAAAAAGCATCACCTTAAATATCAACCTAGAATTTTCTCACCTCCCTGCTTCAGGCACATCAAACGCAAAATGCAACATGAATTATGCAGAACATGCAGTAAGCAGTGGCCAAGGGAATAATGCTGAACATATTATAGGTTCCACTAAAAGTACTTAACTGGTGTGTGGGGGTGCAATTTCACATTAGACCCTTGGTATAAAGAACTGGAGTTCAGGCTCTGATTATGCTCCAGATTACCCAAAGGGCAGTCCAGCACTAACAGAGCCAGGGACGGAGTGTAGCTGTTACTGGGTACCACATTCCAAGTAGCAATTATGGCACAAGTTCTGCTGCAGGACAGCCACATAAGGAAAGGTCACAGATGTATGTTCCATGGTGAAGTGGACCCAACCATGTCATGCACTGCACTCTAGCCAAGAAGGCAGGCTGATCTGTGCACTCATACAAGGCTTGGAGTAGTCAGCATTGCAGTGTGTGTGTGTGTGTGTGTGTGTGTGCGTGCGTGTGTGTGTGTGTGTGTGTGTGTGTGTAGGTCAATGAGGAAGGGAGTCAGAAGCATACTGAAATCTCCTAACCCTCAACAGACAATAGCTGTGACCCCCCCCCCAGATCTTGCTTCTTTTGGATGGTGGAAAGACAGGAGACTAAATGGGATGCTTGGGGATGGAGATCAATGCTTGTGGAAGTTGACTGACATGACCAAATACACATAATGGGAAAAAATTTATTTTACTTACTAACAGCAAAAAAAAACTTTGCTTTAAAAGACTTCCCTTATTCTGAACTCTTTCATTCTATGATTTCAGTGTTAGCAACATCAACTGAGACAATATTTGTTACATCATATGGTGACAAATAAGTAAACTGTGCTTCATATGATTATTTTTCGGCAGAGGTGCTGTGCTTCACTGGTTTCTGTTTCTACAGAGCTGCTCTTCTACTTGTTTTCCTTTAATTACAGGGGTAAGACAACAAAAAACTGCATGACATTGCAACCGAAGGTTAAGCTGGGCAAAGCCAAGGGATAACAGCAGTACTCCACCATTACTTGTCCGATATACAGGACAGCATTCCACCACTTACATATTATCTGTTACTTGTGCAATACACAGGACAATATTTCATCACCTACATGTTATTCATTACTCGTGCGATACACCAGACAGTATTCCACCAGCTACATATTATCAATTGCTCGTGTGATACACAGGACAGTATTCCACCAGCTACATATTATCAATTGCTCGTGCGATATACAGGACAGTACTCCACCACCTATATATTACCAATTACTTGTGCGATACACAGGACAGTATTCTACTATCTACATATTATCCATTACTCGTGCGATACACAGGGCAGTATTCCATCACCTACTTAATATCCATTAATCATGTGATACACTGGACAGCATTCCACCTTCAACATATTATCAATCAATTGTGTATTACATAGGAGAGTAATCCATCATCTACATATTAGCCATTCCTTCTGAGATACTCAGAACAGTATTCCACCACCTACATGTTATCCATTACTTGTGCGATCACCAGACAGTATTCTGCCAACGACATATTATCCATTACTTGTGTGGTACACAGGACAGTATTCCATTACCTACACATTATCCATTACACTATGGTATGCAACAAGGGAGATGGCAGGCAGTCAGTATCCCATCAAGTTTCTTCAACATCATTGCTAAGTACATGCCAAGAGGCAGAAGGGTGGGGGATTACACAAACTTAACAAAATAATCAACATAAAGTATACTGTAGCCTTAGAAGGTATGAATAGTAGTCTACTGTAGTTATTGTTTTTACAGAAACACTCATTTAAAAAACTTTTTTAAGCAATAATGCTTTTATGGCAGGTAAACAATGTTATGTGCATTAACAGTAGTGGATTAAGAGTACCTTGGGTTCTGGGCTGTTTTCAAATGATAGCCCCTCCCCACACATTTTTGGTATGGGGACCATGCATAAATACATAAGCTGAATTGGATTCATCTTCCTAATTTAAGACCTTTCAAATTCCTGTCATTATAATCTACCATTGTCCAAGTCCATCAATTACTGCCAATTCACTGTGTACACCTCAAATGGTGTACTGAGATAAAAATGGCCACAACAAAGCATTCCAGCCTGCTTTACAGAAATGTATACCAGTCTTATAAAATCAGACTAGTGATTGTCTTACTTGATCATGACAACAGGGTAAGTAATTCTAGACCACAGACAACCTCATACTCAGCTGCTGTGTAAAGTAATGTCTTTCGGTTTTTCCCGGTTAGGGGTAGCCACAGCGGAACTCCGGTCCGCTAATGATTGGCAGTAGATTTTAACTGTGCCGAGTTGCTAACCCAACGCCCAATCTTCAAAGAAGGCACACCCATTCACGCACACATCTACCAGCATGTCTTTAAACATCACTCAACCACAGGGAAGACATAAAAACTCCATATAGAAGAGGTTCCAGCCGAGAATCAAATGGGAGAACCTCTTGTTGTGAGGTGACAACGTTAACCGCTGCATCATCGTGGCCATTCATACTCAGCATACTCAGCTGGTGTGTACACCTCAAATATCTGACTGACAAAAATAATAATTATGGAAAGATAAATGTAATTCAAGTTTGCTTCGTACAAAGACATAGTAGTCAAAGTATTTCAACTTATTTTGCATAAATACACTCTAGTCCTGAAAAGCCAAGACTGTTTAAACTGATCAAACAAGAATATATGTTACTTTCATCCACAGACACCCCCTATGTCCATCCAGGAGTTATAGCCACTTTGCCTTGTACACCACATCTGACTGTGATACAAAATATTCCTCAACCTCTCAGAGCAAGAAGAATCAGGACAAAGCCAAAAAAACTAATGAAGGACAATGACTCAGAAGTGGGGACAGATTTTAAATACTGCTGTTATATATTTAAACCTGCTAGAATAAAATCATTTCTTTTAGCATGCCCTTTCAGAAAAGCATGATGTCTGAAACTCCAATGTTTGTAGTTATTTAGTAACTACAGTACTCAGTGATGTGCCAGTAAACTAGAACTGTTTGAGTAACATATCAAAATAAGGCAAAGTTAGGGCCATTCTGCAAAATTAGGACAGTTTTAAATTTGTTTTGCATAAAGATTTGCCACAGAATGAGTATTCCAATTTATTTCACACAAATGTACGTCACTCCTTAATGTCAGACTTTAAAATGAGCAAATGAAGCAAACCTATCCCACTCCCAATCTGGCTGCCTGCCAGCAATTTAAAAAAAGACAGTGTAAATATTCCAATTTATTTTACAGAAATGAACGCAAACCTCCTAGAGAAGAATTTAAACTGAGGAAATGAAGACGGCAAGTTGTTTTCATCCACAACCCAACTAGCCACTCCCGCAAAACACTGAATAAATATTCCACTTTATTTCACACATATGTACAGTAGTGCAGACATACATTCAGACTTTAAACTGACTAAATGAAGAAGGCAAGATAATTTCACCATAGCACAGCTAGCCCCTCTTTAAAAAGACAGAACAAATATTTCCATCTATTTATCCTTAATGATAGGTTTTAAACTGAATAAAGAAGGCAAATTATTTTCATTCATACCACAACCACCCTCTTCCCCACTTTTTTTAAAATACCCTGGCAGGCAACCAGAGTAAATATTCCAGTTTATTGCACACAAATGAAACACCAGACTTTAAAATGAGCAGATGAAGATGGCATGTTGCTTTCATTCAGAGCACAGCAAGCCATTCCTTAAAAAATAAATAGAAAACAGAATATACCATTTTATTTCACGCAAACATATATTACAAAAAAAATGCCCTTATTGCCAGATTTTGAGCAGATGAATAAGGCAGGTTACATATAGCCACAGCACTACTAGCTACTCCCCTCACTGATATGGTTACCTGTCAGCATATAAAGTATTCAAATCTATTTTACATAAATATACATTATCCCTTAATGCCAGTCCCAGACTTTAGAAATGAACAGTGCAAGTTGCTTTCCTCCAGAGCGCAGCTAGTCCCTTCAACAAAAAGCTGGCTGCCTGCTAGCATTTAAAAAAAAATAATTACTTTCACTACACTAATCCCCGCAACCACAGCTAGCAAAATACACTTTAATACACGCACAGGCTTTCTGTTCACTGCTATTCCAATGAATCAAGGGGCAGGAACAAATTGAAAGCTGCCATGCATTAGGAAGGGTCACGTTATCTGCAGGTATTTATTTATTTACTCTTTTAAGTAAAGAAAGTTTACTTAAAGAATAAATAAAATGACTCCACCTAGCCCCCAAATTTCAACCCTCTGTCTCCAGATAATGCTCTCCATGCCATTATTTAGTCTTGCACCCTGTTACAACATCTGCATACTCCTCAGTATTACTTTTACAAAGCCTATCATTTGCTGTCCACAAGAAGGGGCAAAACAGATATTAAAATTATCAAAAACTAAGTGAAACTGTCTGGGTTTCTCTTGATTATTTTCCTCACTGATTTTCACGGCATAGTTAAGCCTTTCAAGGCTGAAAATACCACCTTTCATACTTGTAAATAACATAGTTGTGTTTTCCAAATATTTTAAATTTAAACTACTAAAAACGTGAAGGAATGAACCATGTGAATAATTCTATCTGTTGTAGAGTAAAAACTACATTTGTGGCCAAATACTAGCCTTTGATTTAGCCATTTTATCAGTTTATTTCATCCCAAAACTGTGATAGCCTAGTTCTTCATGTGACAATCTACAGCACAAGTGATTCTGAATGCTTTGAAACAACATGCTGGGCATGTGACAGAAGCTGAGGACTACTTCACGCAAATGTCAACAGAGTATAAAAGATGTTTGTTAATTCAGTACGAAATGGAAAAAATGAAGGGTATTTTTTTTTTGGCCAAAATAGCAAGTTCCAAATCTAACAGTTGCAAAACAAAAGTGGTTTTGCAAGGAGAGAAGGCTGCATTCCCCACCTTTTTTTTTTTTGCCAAAATAGCAAGTTCCAAATCTGATAGTTATAAAACAAAAGTGGTTTTGCAAGGGAAGAAGGCTGCATTCCCCACCCCCACAGCTACTAACAACATACACTAAAACTTTAAGGTTACTATACCTTGGAGAATGAGGAATAATCCAAGATACTGTAACTTTGGACTTGGCATACATTTCTCATCATACATGCTGCCAAAGTTTCACCACTCCAAAAATTTAAATTCTAGTGCTCTGAATTACAACAGGTAGCCATGAACAATCTGCATAGTAGTTTCATTTGTGTACTTTGTCTAAATAAAGAAACGTGGAAGTTTTAATATTTAAACAATAACCTTCCTTCGGTTCATAGCTATTCATAAGAACACATCAAAGTCAGTGTTCAGGTGGTTGAAATGTGCCCGGAATAAAATCAGTATTTCTTAAAGCATGACCATTTTATACACACAAAATATGCAGTACTTATGAGCATCAGAAATGCAGCAATGCAGCTTGGAATAAAACCAGATACAGCAAGTCAGAGAAATAAGACATTAATGCCAGTTTTTTCTGGAGCTTTGAGTTATCTTTTTTTTCCATCTGCAAAGTTAAAATTTGAAAGTGCGTCTTCTTAACTACTTGATTTAGAATTAAAAACACTACAAAATTATACCTCCCACCAAATACATACATATATATGTGTATGTTTGCGTGTGCGTGTGTGTGTGTGTGTGTGTGTGTGTGTGTGTGTGTGTGTGTGTGTGTATGTATGTATATGTGTGTGTGTGTATGTATGTATGTATATGTGTATGTGTGGGTGTGTGTGTATATAACAAAGTAATACTTGCACTCTAAGGGCCACTTACTAAGCTGCCTCTGGCCTTTCTCTTGACCAATAGATTACATTGTATATGCCAGTTACTAAGTCTTCCTGGCTAGCAGGAGCTCACCACTTGAAACTGCAATACAATTCAATTCTTATTTCATAGATAGTACAGCATCTGTAACCAAGAATTCACCAACATCTAATCCTAACCCTGCCCAGCAGCCACGCATCATCACATCCACTTTCATCTTCAAACCAGAGCCCATATCCTATAAAAAACTACTCAAATTCAAACCATGCTCTGCTTCAGCTGATGTCCTTCCAAGCAAATACCTCAAAATGCCAGTCAATAGCATTGCCTACCCTGTCTCAATCCTTATAAATAGTTCAATCCAGGAATCCCGCATTCTCTCTCTCTGGAAGAAGTCATATATTATCCCTCTGCACAAAGGAGGAAATTCAACAGACATTAGTAACTTTAGACCTATAGCAATCTTATCCCCCCTCCAAAATAATTGAAAATACTTCAAAAATGTATTCACAAACAATTGCTAAACTATATCCTGCAGGAAGAACTCCTATCCCGCACATAACATGGCTTCCACAGTTTCCACAGTAATAACACTGCACTTCTAATCTATGTAGATACTGTCAATAAAGCTAGAAACACGGCAAACTAGTCTCCTCATCGCTAGAATTGTCTAAAAGCCTACGACAGTTTGTCACAGAAAACTTCCACTCATTAGGTCTCTCTCAGTCCAGCCTTCTACTGTTCAAAAGCTACTGATCCATTAGGTATCGGTCAGTAAAATGGCACTCCACACTCTCTCCATATCTCTCAGTCAACACCTTTGTACCACAAGGCTCTATCATTGGTCCCCTACTCTTTAACTTTCGCACCAACACCTTCCACACAAAAGACCTCTCCAACATAGTATGCAGATGACTCCACACTCATTTGCACATCTGACAACATGGCAGACCTACAAAGAATTACTCAGGAAGCTTTAACAGCAACTGAAACATGGCTATGTAACTCACAACTCATGCTCAATCCTAAAAAAAAAAATTAGTTTTTTCCCCAAATCCCTCTTCCATGAAAAAACAAAATGTAAAGTCCTCTCTCTTAATAATAGAACCACTGACTTCTCATTGCAGATTATTAGGTATAATAGTGCATGATGATCTTAAGTTCGACCTGCATATACAAACATTGCATAAGGGAACTCAAAAATTAGCAATACTTTGTAGAGCCAAAAACTTTTGCATCAATGCAGCTTAAGTTACACTTGCCACTACTTATCTCCTCTCCACACTTCATGTCACTTCCATTCTTACTAACCTTCAGGCATCACAAAAGTCAAAACTTGAACAAGTCTATGACAAAGCTGCCACTTTTGTAGCAATTACCCCTTTCAGAACCCACCACTGTACAGCACTAAAAAGCCTAAATTGGTTAGAACTATCCCATCAACTAATATATAAACAGCTTCTTTCCACCTATAAAATTATCCAGAGTCCATCTGCTTGTTCAGCATTAAATAGTATTCTACACAACTATGTTTCCAGCTGGTTAGCTGGTAATTACAATTCAATCACCAAAACCCGTCTGCCCACAAACCTATCAAATCTGCTGTGCACTGCCTGTTCTCATAACATGCTGCGGCATGGAACTCCAGATCTCTAGCCATCAGTACAACGCCATCCCTCACTGCCCTTCTGAAACTCCCTAGCTAAAGCTGTCCTTGTTCCTGCTCAACACCATGATAAATCCCTAGATGTGAGCAAGTCCCTATTCACACCATACATCTTCTTACTCTCCCTTCGTCACTCACTCCCTTCCATTTATCAATTTCTCTCCCTTTCTCTCTCAATATACCATAAACCTGCTTTTCTCTCATTTTGTATTGCAGTTCCTGTTTGAACTATATTAACTTACCTTTAATTTCTCTATAATCTGGATAACATTTCTCTAACTATTAAGTCACTGTCATATAACTTTTAACTGCTCTTAACCAATGTTTTCATACTAGGTCTAATTTAGTTTATTTAAACTGTAGCTGGGTTTTTTTTGTATTATTTTTAAAGACTGCAAAATCATTGTTCTTAAAATGTTTTGTAATACTTTGGACCTTTTCCCCATGGGCCTCCACTGAAAATGAACTCCTACCCAGATGGACTTTCCTGTTAATCAAAGAAGTCGTTTGCTAAATCAAGGACAGCAAAGCTCCATGTGGAAAATGAAACAGTGTGCTGATAATGCAGTTTACATAAAACAATCCATATACACTAAAAAGCAAAGCCCTTCCCAGAAAGGAAACTAACTACACTGCAGTTAGCTCAGGGGTCAGTCTGTGCGACACTGTACCGAAGCTACTGAAATAATACATCCAGAAAGTAACAAGCAACAGTTGATAACCTATTCCCTTCGTATGAAAATAATGACGGCTGTGATAAATATTCTTGCAGGACCAATGTACACTTTAAAACATAATTACTTTTTTCCCCACTATCTTTCAACCCCCTCTAGGTCAGTCAGCCCATTTGTTCTCCATTACAGGGACAAAGGTTAACTGGGAGGGTTCATCATTCAGACAGCTATCAGGTGTGGCTTGACATTTTTATTTTAAGCAACATTCACTGTAAAGTGTCACAGAGGGGCATGCAATGGACTGAATGTGCACCCAGCTTCCTCAAAGGGTTCTCCTTGCAAGCAGGCCCCTCTCCAAAGCATGAGCAGTGGTTTGACTAGTATCTACTGGGGAAATCACACCGCCTAGTATGACTTCAAGTGTGCACAACAATGGGCCACACACCCCTTCACTCCTCCTCACTGCCTGGCACCCCAAGTGCTGGGGCTATACCTCTCAACTTCTCAGAGCAAGAAATCTGGACAAACACACAAATAATGGGGTTGGGGGACAAAGGCCCAAAATAGGGACACTTTTTAAGTACTGGTCTTACAAACTTATTAAGTTGATGGAACAACGGGTTTTGCATTAGGATGAATTTGCCGAAGGATATGAAATCTGAAACTCAAATGTGCGCCATTATTTTCTGACTTTAGTTCTCTATGATTTGCTAGAGATTTGCCAGAAAACCACAATTTTATGAGAAACAGACCAAAAATATGAGGCAAAAATCTAGACAGCTGAGAGGCATGGCTGGGGTCACTAACTGAATTCCATTTGCCTGGGTCAAAGTTAGGGCTACAACCCTATGTACCATGTAGTCCAATATAATATAATTATGGTTGAACAGACTTATGGAGACCAGTATTATATCCAAGGGTTTAACTGTGAAAAAAATGACACTGTTTCCCAGCTACTCATGCTGTTTTTTCACACCAGTAGTTAATCAACGTCAAAAGAGCCTTCTGAATCCATTGAAATTGGAAGCAATGCTGTATTTCAAATGGGCCCCATACATCCAGCAGAGAGAAAGAAGTAAAGAACCTGAGTATTCACCCTAACTAGTGCATGGCATTCAGGAGTCACATCCATTTAGCCATCTCCAAACTAAGTGGCCATCAACAATTGTTTCATAAAGCTTGACATCACAGGAGGCACTGGTTCACAGAATGCCATCTGGTGAGATCATATTATATCCAGCTTCTAAAAACAGCTATAAAATGCAGCTATTTAATTGGATAAACAGTATCTTTTAAATGGATCATAATCTCAAAAAACGACCTGTTCAGCTGACAGCTAAAACTATTCAGCGTATACTGTAGATTAAAAAAATTTTACTGTCAAGTTTTTGAAAAAAAGGAAAGGTAAAAAATACTTTCAGATGACAACAGTCTATATTTTCAAAGTAAAATGCTTCCAGTTCCAGAGAAAAAAATTCTACATGTTAAAGGAAATCCGAGATCTGTTATTATCAATTAGAAACAAATCGCTGCTGCCATTGTTTAAGGCCCCTGTGTTATTGGAAAATCCAACCCTTCACTCTGCTTCCGGGTATGTACACAAGCATCCAACAAGTGAAAACGGGGTAATGACGAAATGAGTTAATAATCGGTGCCAGGCCATGGTGAAGCAGAATCTACCCTGAGCTACTGAAATTTACCCACAGGGTTGAAACCGTGCTAAATGTAGACAATTTGTCCGTAGTTGTAGGATGACCTCTTTGGACTCGGACTTCGAAGATGAAAGTCAGAGAGTCAAAGAAATGTTTATATCTAGGAAGTATCCTAACTATTTAATTGATGAGGTAGTGCTGTGGTAGCATTGTCGCCTCATAGCAAGACGCTGTCCCGTTCGATTCTCAGCTACAGCGTCTTATGTGTGGAGGCATACGTGAATGGGGCATGCCTTCGTTGAAGGTTATGTGTCAGGGATGGTAACCTGGTACGTAAAAATCCACTACCAATCATTAGCGGACCGGAGTTCCACTGTGGCGACCCCTAACCGGGAAAAGCCAAAAGACACAAACAAACGTTGGAGGAAGTAAAGAATGGGAGAAAGGATAGGTTTGCCCCTATTTTGGGAACAGGAGATACAAGTGTGATAGTACCAGTAAATGTGCAGGGTACCACACAACCACCAGGGGTGACATTACCAGGGATGAATTCCAGAAACCTTGGGGGTAATTATGTGATGTTTCATAATCAGAACACCTCCTGGGTTAAAAACATTATTACTCACCATTGAAGCAGGTTTAGGTGTTATTTAGAGTTGGACGTTTTGTTAACAATGCCCTAGAATTCACATCCAAAAAAGGCAGGAACCTCAAGGATTTGCTGGAGCACAACAGTTCTATTGTTTCATGTAAGAAATTGGGAACCTACAAATGTGGGGCATGTGCCCAATGCCCATATATACTTAGGATTCTGTACACATCCTGTCAAGAGATTATCAGATTCAGATGCGATTAAACCTGCTGCTGCTTACACCTACAGGCTTGTGTTTTATTATTACCTCCTGCCTCTTTGGGTGCCTGTTGTGGTTTTACTGGTTCTTGGTTCTGTGGCACCCTTTCCTTGGAGTTTTTGGATCTATGTCCAGCAAGACCTACCCACCCAAAGTGCGTTGTATCACTGTCTAAAATTTCTCTGACTATTAAATAACTGTCATATAAGTTATCTATTCTTAACCAGTGTTTTCATGTTTTCATATTATGTCTAATTTGGTACAATTATTTAAACTGTAGCTGTTTTTGTATTACTTTTAAGACTGTAAAATTATTGTTCTTAAAATGTTTTATAATACTAGAAGCTTCTCTCTCTTAGCCTCCACTGAAAATGGGCTCCAACCATGTCAGACTTTCCCGGCAATCAAATATCAATAAATAAACAAGAAATAAATATATAGTGCGTTTTGATGATGTTATAATCTTGTAACTATTTAGCAGTGTCTGGTTAAATAAAATAAAATATACACAATGAGTTTATGAATATTTCCCTATTTCATGAAGAAATCTAGATTCCTGTTGGAATGAAATGTCACTTGCTCTACTGCTACACTATTAATTATGTTTACTGCCACAAAGACAGTATCATACAACATTTTATAGAGTGGATGCATCAATCTAACACATATTTTTTATTCTTAAGGTGATGGTCAGTACAACATACATCACTTTCAATCAGTGGAAATACTAAATTTAAAAAAGAATATCTGCATTATTACTGGATTCTTGAAATAACTGTGCAGGGCACAGCACACAGTTATTAGGACCATTGCTCTCTTTCGCCACCTGGTGTTGGAAGTGGTTAAATTTCATTAACTCTTCAAAACTCCTTAAAAAGACAAAAAGCAGACAATTTAGAAAGAAAGGCAGAGAAAACTTTAATCCTTGAAGGAAAAAATTGTATTATAATATATAAAAGAAACACCAATTCAGTGTCACTTTCCTTATACACTTAACAATAGTTTAGTGAGATTCTGCGTGTTAACAGGCAATTAAACAACTCAAAGAAGAAAGCCCAGGTCAGAAGCAAGAGGCTGCTAAATGTCCCATGAAATGACTATTCAGATTATACCAAACAGCACAGTGACTTCAAATAATGAACATCCCAGCAAGTTAAATATTTGCCCATCCCCTTCAATGACATGGTTTTCTACAACAGGTCAAGTGTGTATAAAGAGCACGTGGGAGGTGGGGCAAGGAAAGGAAAAAAACAAAGACAATACAAGACCTCCTGCAGAGATTGAATTGTTTTATTAACCAGTGCCAGTCAGACTTACTGGTAGACAAACTCTGGATTTATATTTATTTGACTGAAACAGAAGATACAGATAAAGAAAAAGTACATCATTGCAAAACAGCACCATCAGCCCAAGGTCATGACTTACTCGCTGTCTGCCCCCACCCGGCTACCTCCTAATCCAGCTCAGGAATGTAGGTTACTTCAGCAAGAACTTCCCAGAAAGCTACTGGCACACTGGTTGCCATGGGACACTAGTTTTGTAAGGAAACATCTTGACTGGAATTTGGTCAGAGCTGTGATTCTCAGTGTGAATTACAAGACAAAGGCACACTTAGGCTCTTGCATGGACATCTTATGCTGAGACAGCACTTATTCAAAAGCCTGCAGCACAGGCAACAACAGGCATCAGGTGTCTTGTTTCAGTCTGCTGCCTGTTAAGGTGCACTGGCTGAACATTCCAGCATTCTTTGAAGGATGACTCACCCATACCATAGAGAAAATTCTTTGGAATGGCAAAATAATGTACCAAGCTAAAGGGAGTCTGAAGATAAAATAATTTTAGGGATTACAGCATCAGCCTAAGTTTGTTTGTTTGTGTCTTTCGGCTTTTCCCGGTTAAACACTTATGAATGCACTGCATTTTCAAGTGTTTCACCAAAGTATTGCTACTATAAACCATGAGAGTCAACCGAGTTACACTACCAAACAAAAAATGCTTGAAGTCTGTCAATCAAGTGACCTGTTAAAATACTTTTTTTCTCTCTCCTAAGTTAAGATGTTCTGTCTGTGCATGCTGCTGCATTTATATTTAAACAGAATTTCAGACAAAATAAAGCATCGTGCGGGCAACACTTGTCACCCCCCCCCCCCAAAAAAGTAGTGCTAAACCAAAATGTCTTTGTAATAAAGGCAAAGCAGCACACACAAGTGCAATATACTCATGTAGATACATAACTCAAAAGTATCACACCAAAGCAGTCCATAAATGTGGAAAATCTTTGTATAAGGTTGCTTACATAAACATCAGATGTGACAAATTGAATTGTGTTACAGTGACAAGTTTTGGGTGATACTTCCAAAACATTAGTGAGGCATAGTTCATTCTGAATAGACTTCCTCCACTGATGTTTTGCTCCTGGGTAAGTATAGTTATCACTGATTGTAAATCAACTATTTGTTGTCCCAAGAGTCATTTCAAATGGGTGTTCCAGCCTCCACCACTTTTTGAGTATAGGGCAACTGATGTTTATAAAGGTTCATGACTGTGGAAAAAATAGTGCAAACTGCATCACTGATACAAATCTGCTCAAGAACTGCACCAGCATGCCATATGTACTTTTATGACACATTTCAGCAAAGGTGAACCATACATAGGGTAATGTACCTTTTCCTCCTCGCGTGGACCTGTTTTTTTCTGTACAATCCAGCAAATCCAGTGTGACTAGCTGATTCCTATACAACCAAACTGAGGCAGGTGACCCATACAAACATGTCAAGTTAATGCCTGAATCTTCCATTATGTATTTTCAGAGAAACGGAAGTAACAGTCTTATGTATACCTGAGCTGCAATCGCTGCTAGCTTGCAATTGTAAAAAAAAATGTAATGTGGCCAAGACATACAAGGCACAGACTTACATATATTACAAAATAGGTTGCAGGTAACCTCATATGATCAAATGATTTATTACTCATTAGACAATGCAAAAAAAGGCAGGTTGTTAGATTCACCAACAGAGGTAAGGAAACAGTGGACTGAATACAGCAGATAGCAGGTTTTGTCTTTACATAAAAAGGTTCTATCCATAATCTGTACATCTGTAGACCACATTTCAATGAAATTCTGATCGTTAGCACTTATCAGCACAGATGTAAGTCCAGTAGAATTATCGTGAAAATAATGAGATACAAATTCTCTCACCTTCAACTTCCATAATGACGCATCTAAATGACTGAGTGCTAGGACCTGGGGAGCAATATCCATCATCCTTTTCTACCACTGCCGATTAACAGTTTGCAAAAATGTCCTTTTGATAGGCAACCGCACTGCCCTGTCTGAAGATGTACCTGCCAATCTGAACTGGCATGCCATCAGATAAATCTGCCCTCTCCTCTGACTCCAACATCAAAGCATGTTTCTCAAACTCACGTAGGTCAGCAGTCTGCATATGTGGTGCTGTCTTATTGATTTCCCCTTGTGTGATATAACATACCTGCTACACTATTCTGAAATTTTCCTGTGCATCCCACATTTCCTTTCATTCATTTCACCCTGAAGACTCTACGTATACCCTTGAATGACCAACATGTCACACAGTCTTTGAAATTTCAGTCCTACAGACATACCTACTTACAGCAGGTACACACATGGCAGCACAACCCTCAACAGATGCTGTTGCAAATGTTCCATATGCTACACAGCTATTACCTACATTTTACCCACAGCTCCTTCCAACATACTGGATAATTTGTAGGCACATTAATGTTTATGGATATCAGGCTTGATTTTAAGCTCTGTGCTTCTAAAGTACAGTGTCTGTCGTTAGGGCATCATTTGCGTGTATTCCATGGGCCAGTACTACACAGTGAAAACTCTAGCCTGACCGTTTTTTTTTTTTTTTCAGTTTCTACTGAAGTGTTTCCATGATATGGGAGAAATGCAAACACCAACTCAATCCCTCACCATATTTGTATCATCATGCTACAGAAAAATTTAATTGTGCAATAATCTAAGCACAGCTTTTAAAAAAAATCAGAACTAACCAGTAAAAATAGGCGGGTGCCAGTTTATTTTGATGAATGGCTTTTTATGTTACTTACTCAATGACAATGAGTTGAATGAAATGACATGCATCCCCTGTGTGTGTGTAAATAATATATATAGATATACACTATATAGACACACACACACATACGAGTACATCTATATATATATATATATATATATATATATATGTATATATATATATATATATATATATATATATATACACACACACACACACACACACATATATATATACCATAACAACAGTTGGAAAAATTCCATTTTATAAGGATCTGTTACCTAAGTGTATTCCTATGCTGAAACATTACAAAAATAATCAAATGTCTTCTGATGTGTTAAAAGAAATTACAGCATGTTAGACACCATTCTCACATGAACCTTACTGCTTATATGTATATTCATTTAACTGGCAGTTATCTGCTAACACTGTAATCCTCTCTGTTATGCATATCACTTCATCCAATAGTTTTTCTTTTGATAAAATTGCTAAATATAGTTTAGTTGTTGAGTTGATCTCTCTATGTCAAACTGTCTGGATTTTTTGTACTGTTATGTGTAATCCTTTACAACCCATGGGAAGATTTTCTTGGACTCCATTGAAAAATAGCTATGCTAAGTTTGACATTCCCATACCTCCTAAGTATCCCTAATTTTATTTCAAACGTTTGCTCTGCCCCTCCTACAGTCAAGGATATTTTGAGAAAAGATGGTAGACTGTAATCATTAAGTAATGGCAGTCAAAACAGTTACAGACTTTTTTTTACTTCAGGAGATGCATAGTTGTTACGTTCTCAGTTTGTCAAGTTTCTAAAGTCAGAAGTACCAATATATAAAAATGTTCTTGATTTGGGGCATTTGTCCTGATTAGTTTTGCCCATGATTTTGGACATAAAAGGATGACAGCTTCCTACTCCAAAATATAAATTAATAATGTACTCCTGCTCACATGAAGGCCTCATCTGTGAACAGAAGGGGTCTCGCTACACTCGCAAGTATTCCTCCTAGTAACTCCTTCAAATAATCTTGCAGAACTTATCTAATTCACACAGCCAAACCCCTTCTTAGTGTTGTAGGGGACTTTGTACAAATGAAGGAAAACACATATACATATATTGCAATATATGACTTTTAAAGAGCAATGCTTGGCCTGGAAATCAGATGTAAAACATCAGATGAACAGCAAATTGGAATGGCAAATTTCTGTTATATAAAAACTTTGCAGACATTTGTGTTTTTTTTTATTAACCAATAAGATCCACTAAACACAAGTGCTTGTGAGGATAGAGTGAAGGAAGGTGAATTACAACACGGAAATCTGCAGAGTGTAACTTTTACTACAGCTGAGTGCCTTAACCCTTAGCTAGAAAACACTATATTTTTTTTTTGGGGGGGGGGGGCATCGGCATGTCAAATTAACAGACACTTTCACCAGGTGCAGTACTTCACAGTTGATTTGCCAATCAGTAGCTTAACTGGGGTAGTGCAAGCTGTCTTCTCCACAACGCAGTTTATATATATATATATATATATATATATATATATATATATATATATATATATATATATATGTATATCTACATACACACACACACGTATGCGTGTGTGTGTGTGTGTGTGTGTATATATATATATATATATATATATATATATATATATATATATATATATATATATATATATACACACATACACACACACACATATATACACACATACGTATGTGTGTGTGTGTGTGTATATATTATGTATATTGTACATGTGTGTGTATCCACAGCTATTCAAATACTCCCCATAAAGGAAATGGCAATGCATATGTCCTAAACAGAAGTCGGACACACTCCTGTGTGCCTCCCGCCCCCGCTTACATCATCTTGCTTGGATACCGTCCCCAAAAGTCCTGTGATTGACTGTGCAGGTAGAGGATACGGAGCTGAGGTCAAGAAAGACAGTATCTTGGGCTATGCCACTGGCACCCACAGCAAACCTTTTTTAATCTAAATCACTCACTGTGGGCACATCTGATGTGTGGGAAGAGATACTAGAAGAGAAAAAAGACCAAGTCTCTGAAGTAGGTAGGATTACTTACTAGCATGCTTCTTGTGTATACTTGGACAAACTTGGGATCGATGGGGGGTGCTTACTTTTGGTGCGTGTGCAAACCTGGACTGAGTGCTGAAGGGGGTCTTTTGAGGAAATGTTTCCTTTTGGTACTTGTGCACACAGACTACTGAACAGGTCATTGGGGGAAATGTTTCATTTTGGTGCTTGTGTACACATGGACAACCTGCTGAAGGGATCTTTGGGGAAAATTTCATTTTGACGACAACTGGTGCGTGTGCACGCATGAACAAAAACTGATGAAAGGATCTTTGGAAAAATGTTTAGTTTTGGTGTCATTTGCTTGTGCATACACAGACAAACTGCTGAAAGGATCTTTGGTGGAAAATTTCATTTTGGTGACATCTGGTGCTTGTGCATACACAGACAAAATACTGATGGAATCATTGGTGGAAATTATTCATTCTGATGTTATCTGAGTGCTTGTGCAAACTTGGATAAACGGCTGAGGGGTCGTTGGGGAAAATGTTTCATTTTGGTGTCATTTGAGTGCTTGTGCATACATGGACAAACTACTGAAGAGATTGTCAAGACATATAGAGAGAAGGAAAGCAATGCAAAACAGCCACGTATAATTATAATGTATATTTGTCTTGATTTTTAAAACAAAAATATAGAAAATCCTTTCTCAGAAGGTTAAACTGCTTGATGATCAGACTCACCGAAATTTAAGTGTTTTTGCAAGGGGGAAGTCTCCTCTGTATACCTAATGTTGGGGTGAGCCACTCACGCCCTCAAAATTGTTATTACTAGTCTCTTCTTGGTTACGGGAAAAGAGTAACACGCATCTCTCTCTCCCTCTCTCTCATGAAAGCAGTTTCGAGGGGGGGGGTAAGTATGCAGCACATGTTGCTTAATACTCTAAGTTTATTTGCTGCCTAGGTGAACTAAAGAGAAAAATCAATCAAAAACTGGGCCTCACTGCATTTTGCATTTTTAATAGGCTACTTGAGGTCTCCATTAGAGTACCTTGAAATAATCATGATCACTGCAAATTTGTAGAAGAGCAAATTGTTTTCCCAAAGAATTAATGCTGTATGTCCGAAATTTGTGAAGGGCTTTGGAAACCTTTCTTCTTCCTTTGGTGTTTAAGCAGCTGATGAGTATCATAAAATAGGATCAGTATATGTAATGCAGATACAAAGAGTTACTGGATTTGATGTTTAGGCTCATTACATAAAATAGGATCAGTATATGTAATGCAGATACAAAGAGTTACTGGATTTGATGTTTAGGCTCATTACATAAAATAGGATCAGTATATGTAATGCAGTATACAAATAGTTACTGGATTTGATGTTTAGGCTCATTACCGGGTTTTTATAAAATGTGGGTTATAATCAAAATGAAGCTAATTTTAGCTGAGACGCTTCCTTTATTGATGACTAGCATGCAAACTGGATATATACCTATCATGAGTTTTTTTTTTTTTTTTTTTTGTGCAGTAACAAGAGAAGTGTGTGTGTCTCTTAAGTTCATAGGCTACTACAAGTCTATCTGCCTTTGTGGGCCATTTTAAGCTTAGCAAAATTTCACATCCCAAAGGTGGGAATCAAACTCTCTACCTTGTGCATAGGAGATACACACAGTATAACACATGCTTTCAGAATTTAATCCAAGGGACTATCTTTTTCTGTTTTCTTTAATAATTTTTGATTTCTTCTGTTGCTTACACTTTGCATTTATCTTTATTTATTTGTTATGTTTAGGGATCATTTTATAACTGAAACAAGGCACTTAGAGGTACAGCTTATATTGTCTGGTACAGCACACTCCTGTTGCTAAACAGTAAACACTCTTAGTGAGTGTTAAGTATCTAGTATCTTATTATGTCACTGAGACATGCTGTATAGATGATCCAGTGTTCAGAGAACTAACACAAACTATTAAACATTGTGTTACAAAAAGCTGCCAATATAATGTAAACTTCAGTTACAAATGGTATAGCAATGCTGCGGTAGCGTTGTCGCCTCACAGTAAGACGTTGTCCTGTTCGATTCTTAGCTAGAGCGTCTTCTGTGTGGAGGCATGCGTGAATGGGCGTACCTTCGTTGAAGGTTGTGCGCTAGGGCTGGCAACTCGGTACATAAGAATCTACTGCCAATCATTAGCGGACCGGAGTTCCACTGTGGCGACCCCTAACCGGGAAAAGCCGAAAGACACAACACATTAAATATATTATATATATATATATATATATATATATATATATATATATATATATATATATGTTGAAGGGACAGAATTATATATTTTAACTGCTTCTCCCTTAGGTCATGATTTTTCTGTGTGTGCCACAGATGCAGTTAGTTCATGTTTTTCTGTGCTGCAGTTCATCCTTACCAACCTCTTAATAATATAATTTGTTATGCTGCTGTTGGCATTTGGACTGTACCTGCAAATAGATGTAGATTGTGCTGAATTCTCGGGGGGGCATAGCCGGCCTTAGGCATAGGCCAACTAGGCGGCCGCCTAGGGCGCCGCTCTAGCAGGGGCACTTTTCCAGTGTTTATTTGGTGTAGGTAGACGAGGATGGGAGCACCAGGTGGTGTGGTAGGGGGCGCCGTGAAGCCCTTTTGCCTAGGGCACCAGTTGACCTAAGGCCGCTCCTGCGGGGGGGGGGGGCAAATGAGGGTCTTACCCTGGGTCTAAATGGCCTACCTATCCTCTGCTGTCAACACCTGCAAATTTTTGCTGTTCCTAGTAAGGAATGACCACTGTTATTGTTGGCTCCAGTCCTTAGAAGAGACAAGGCACAGGCCTCCAGCACATTCCCCAGCAGAGGCTAAAGGGTAGCTTAAATGCACCAGAGTCAGAAATGTAACAAAAAAAAACTGATGTATCCTAACTAGGTGTAGTGTCAGAAGGAACTCAGCATACATGCAGCAGTCCTAAGGCAAGATAAAAGTGAAAACAGGAATGAGAACCTCATGAGTGCTATGTCCTCAAACATCTACTACTACATTACATCAGACACCTTTGTCTCATACTTCAAATCCTAATTAGATTTCAGTTTTAGAAAAAAAGGATTTTCATTATGTCTCTCTGTACAGAGAACCACAAGAACATATACTATGTTTGAACTGCACAAGTTTACATTCAAGCTCGAATTGAAATGTTATTTTGCTGTAAAACGATTTTAATGTATGGGTGGGGCTAACCAGAATGGGAGAAGGACTCTTAACACCTTCAATACTGCTTCTGTGCAAGAGATAAAAATGTGTTAATTCATCCTGACAGCCAATATCACATATGAGGCATTTAATCCATAATTTTAAATTACATCAGAAAGCCAGAATGTTGTCAAGAGATACAAACTAAGGGATGCCACCTAAGTTCTACAGCCTGGCAAATGATCACAGATGAAAATATGCAACTACTCCTCCCCCAGGCAGGCAGACAGACGCACACACACAGATTTAAATTCACCTGAAGGAAACGGAAAATAAAAATGTGATAGAAATGAAAACATTAAACTCACACACAGAAGGGTATTATGCGATGGCATAATATATCTGTGCCTTCATCACATTTAATAGACTCACTTCTCATATCGTGGGAAAAATAAAACAGACGTTAGAAAAAATGCCAAAGGAAACAGTGTCTAGATAATCAACAATTTCTAAATGTAAGCATCAAATAAATGCATTATACAGATGTTGTAAATAAATGAATGCATAAAAAAACAAAAATACCAACAAACATAATAACCAACACAGGAAGCAGTTTCCGAGAACTCTGAAGAATATACAGAAGAAGAGAATAAACAAATACATAATCTTACCCATAAGGCAACGATGTCCTATTAGAAGTGACATCAAAGCTGTGGTCTAACTCTACCCATAACCACTGATGTTATTTTATTCTAGTCATTTGTTAACCAGGAAGCCCACTGGATATGTGTCCCCTTTTACAGACAACCCAGGAGCACAGCATGATTAAGTGACTTGATCACAGTAGGCAAATACAGATGGAAGAAATCACACCCTGTACTCTTGACTACAGAACCCAGCTGTTTAATAACAGTTCAGATCCTTAATCCTTTGCACTAATTGCCAGACTTGTACTGATGTTATACAGCAAAACTGATTTATTCCTCAACAGTTCTGCTCAGTATGTTAGACCAAGATCACTTTGAAATGGTCGGAATCTATAAAGTCTTTAAAATATAACCACGTTACTAGAGATGACAGACAAACCAGTATCTTCCCTTTCTTCATACGCAAACATGCAGTGAGGCTTAGCTGTATCTTTCATTTTGGTTTGCATGACGAGGCAGTTTGCCAGCTGCTAGTCGAGTGGCTTACTAGAAGGCAAAGTTCTGCTCGATGAACTAACAGAGTGCAATATTGGTTGCTATAACGGCAGGGACTGACACAGCATACTTATTAGCATCATAGCAGTCAGGTGACCTTCTTCCAGCAATTAATAACAAAAGAAAATATAAAGCAACTCTGAAAAAAAAAAAAAAGACTTGCTTTTCATACCGTGACATGGTCAGCAGCAAAGCAACTTACCACAAATTCTTAGAATGGAGTTTGACATATATCAAAGATCACTACCCTTGCTATGAGGGAGAGTCCTAGGCAGACAACTAATAGAGAACAAGAAATATTCCTTAACATGGTTGGGGCAACACAGAAGCACCCTTGATAACTTGGCAAAAGGGTTTTCCCCCCAGAAACTACTGATATATATATATATATATATATATATATATATATGTGTGTGTGTGTGTGTGTGTGTGTGTGTGTGTACTGTGCAAAGTAGATCAATTCCTTCAGCGACCCCCCCCCCCACTTTTGAATACAAACATGTTACACCACATAAGCCAGGCAAAGACCAACTACAGCAACAGTCTTAAAAACCTGCTTTAATGTTGGAATCGTGACTACAAGGTACAAGGGATCAAAGACACCAGTCAGTTTTATCCAGCATGACATACAATGATTAAATGGGATCTACAGGGAGAAGATCTGTATTATATATGTCCAAAAGGCTCTGTCAAACACATGTATCTTAACCTTTCACAACATTCCAGCAACTACAATTGGACAATGCAGGAGAAGTTTTTGTGAGACTAGTTTACTTGTTTCATCACTTTATGTTTTACACATAGAGCTCACTTAACACAGTATTAAATACATTTACTCAACACCTTTTATCTCATTCACGAGTGAAAATGCAATATCAAACACCATAAACCTTCATTCAGAACACTCCTTCTCAGTTTGTTCTAACTTATCTGAGTGTCACTGGAGTTATCAGCTCAAATGCTACACTGTGCATCTAGCCAAATCTTTGCAGGTGCTGGGCAAATCCCACACGCAGACGTATGTCTATTTGCTGAACATTTACTGGTCTTTGTTAATCACCACAAAACACACTCATTGTTTTGAAAAGAAGATAGAAGATTAAAAAAAACCTTTAGGATATATATACCCAATTCTATAGTTCTGACTCAGCGTAATTAGAAAACTCTACATCTGAAAGAAGATAACCAACTAAACTGGCCTGCAAAGTCCAGAACCTGTTTAGGTGATACACCATACCACATAACCACAGAGGAACCAAATATAATTACATTAGACTTACTGTAAGAAATTTTGACTCTAATTCATTGAATATAAAAGACTATACTTTTGTAACAGAAAATAATCATAACAAAGCCACTGCCATTCTCGAAGATATATATGTATTACACAGGACGCAGGTTTGTTGCAGCTGCCACCAAAATATATTCTCCATGATAAGAACAAGCATATCAGAAAATGTGACTGGTTCTTCCCTCTAACCACAAATAACTTAAACACTACCTCACCCTCTGTAAATGTGAGGAGTCTGTACACTTCCACACTTTGACTTCATTTCTTATGCATGTCCATTAAAGCCACTGCTGTTCTGACTACACCCAGCATACTCAGCCTAATGGTAAGATCAGGACACCATGTTACTTATCCTGAAGATGACACTTATGGGAAGATCACTCTCTAAGCCCTCTACTAAATTATATACATACTGGATGAAACATTGGCATTTGACTTACAGCACTGTAAGCCTGTCTGCTTAGTGATTCAAATATAAAAATAAAAATATGAAACACCTAAAGAACTACTGAAGAATTGAGCTAAAAGTAGGATTTATCTTTCTTTCTTTTGTGCAACCATTATTATATACTTTGGACTTTTTTTTTTAGAAAACGTAAGAATTAATAATCAAAACTTGATGGCAAAAAGCAATTGCCCTTTGGTACAATTAGAAAGACTTAGTAAAGAGGTCTGATCCACCTTCTCAATATCACATCAGCTGCGTATCTATACTTATAGGATGGTGACTATGTCAATAAACTACAGGAATGTTAACTACAAGCTTCAGAGAATCCATAACCTAGTCTAGAACCAGCCCCACAGTACTTTATTAAGTTTCAGGAAAGCCAAATCCTTATAGGGAGAAAAAATTTCGGCACTTTGCAAATTACTTAGACCAGGGGTCTGCAAACTGCGGCTCCGGAGTCGCATGTGGCTCTTCCACCCTTCTGCAGTGGCTCCCTGTAGCTTTGAAAAATAATGGCCACTCTACCACACACACACACACACACACACACACACACAGAGTGACTGAGTGATGGACTTTAAATATTGCTCTTATAAACTTGCTAGAACAACACGATTTCTGCTGCCATGCATTCTACACACAGTGACAGCGATCGAGCGACCCCCTGGCAGCAGCAGCATCTCCTGAAAGGTTTCCATACCTGTCAAAATCTTACCATAAGAAATCTGGACAGAGCCACAATTAAAGGGGAACAAAGGAACAAAAATAGGGGTGGACTTTAAATATTGCTCATAAACTTGCAAGAATAACGTGGTTTCTGTTAACATGCATTTTCCACACAGACAGACAGACACACACACACACACACACACAGTTACCTCTCAACTGTGCAGACTTTCACAGAATCTCCTGACTTTTGCCTTACATTTTTGGTCTGTTTCTCATAAAACTGTGGTTTTCTGGCAAATCATTGAGGGCTGAAGTCAGAAAAGAATACACATTTGAGTTTGACTTCATACCCTTCAGAAAATAAATGCTAATGCAAAATCTGTTATTCTGTCAACTTTCTAAGTTTGTAAGAGCAATATTTAAAAAGTGTCCCTATTTTTGAGCCTTTGTGCCCCATTATTTATGGCTTTATCCAGATTTCTTGTTCTAATAGGTCAAGAGATATGAGATACACGGTTCCACTTGAAACCATCAAATGTTCAGAACATCGAAGTTGTAATCATCGAGACCAGAACATCGATGTTCTGAACATCGAAGGTTCAAAGTGAACCACAAAAAAACAGTCAAAACTATTATATGCAGGGGGGCGAAGCCCCCCTGCACCCCCCATGTAGGGGGCTGTGCCCCCCACACCCCCCCTACTTTAATATTCCAACTCCAAGATCGCACTACAGTGGGGCAAGGGAAATATCCCGTTTACCGCTATATGCGGTAGTGCTAAATGGGAGATTTCCCGTACCCTACCTGCAATGCCAACACTCAGGTGGCACACACACAACATGCACGGCACCTTGCTGCCCTGCATATACACTCGAAACTTACCAGTTTTACTTACCTGGCACTTATACTTTCAACCTTCAATGTTCTGAACTTCGATGTTCTGGTCTCGATGATTAGAACTTCGATGTTCTGAACATTCGATGGTTTCAAGTGTAACCGAGATACACACACATGGAGAGTAATTGAGGAAATCCCAACAAAGGAAGAAAAATAGGGACGGATTTTAAATATTGCTCTTACAAACTTAGATCTTTTATATTTAGTATAATAACTATATATAAAACTTTATACTGTGTTATCTTCATTTTAGGGGTCAAATAAGTTTTGTGGCTCCCGATTAATTTTATTTGGTGGGAGAGGGGCCAAAAATGGCTTTTTTGATAGTGAAGGTTGCAGACCCCTGACTTAGACACATGAAATAAAGGCAAGCAGCTGGATCTAGCAACATTGACAGTATTCCCCATTCTAAAGAACAAATACTGAACAGCCCAAGCAGAGTAACTCCCACCCTGCATTAACATTTGCAGACTTAGAACATCCTACTGTGTACCTTTCAGCACCTTTCTGAATGGTTCTTTGACCAGTAACCAATGTTGGGAATGTTAGGAGGTCAATGATGGTATTTGGGTGCCAATGCTGGGTCTGTTGTGATGGCATCTGGGTGCCAATGCTGGGGCTGTTTTGAAGTCATAGATGGCATTTGGGTGCCCTTGTTGGGGCTGTTGTGAGTTCATAGATGCCATTTAGGTGTCAATCTTGGAGCTCTTGTGAGGTCAGAAATTACATTTAGGTGAATCTCAGCTTTAAATATTATCTACCAGACTACTGGAAAAGGGCAGAAGTAACATGTCAAAGAGTATAGGGTGAATCTATGTCAGTCTGAGGTCTGCTGATATTATAGGGTTTAGATGTTGCTCTTCACAAAAAGCAGCTTACCCGGAATCATAGCAGCTCTTAGTGGGTAACTAAAATGTAGAAATTCAAATCTCTATCCCCATAGCTAATAAAGTTGGGTCACAGCAGCCCATATTAACAGACTGGACATGGAAGCAGCACAGATAAAGATATACAGGTCAAATTAGCAGCTAGATGGGTTATGTAACAACATTATAGTAGCATTACAGAAATGTAAATTTAATCCAACAGTACAAACGAGGGACATTATCCAAAAATTACAAGGACTGTTTATCATACCCAACATCTTTTTCCATAGGCTGCACAGTACAATAAAACAGAATTATAGGGAAGGATAGACCGGAACTAAGTTGTCAGAAACAGAACCTTGCTTTGGATTCTGCAATCCAGAAAAATGTGGTCTTGAGCAGTCAGAACTGACTTCGTGAGACTGATGGTGAATCACAGGCTGTGCAGAAGTAGCATGGTGAAATAGATGGTCATCCAGACATGAGAATATATGGATTCCCCAAAGCCTGCAAAAGGCTATGACAGGGGCCAGACATTATGTGAATACTTTTGCGGCTGTAGAAAGACCCAAGAGCAAAGCAGAGAAATGTTAATGAGAGGAAGACACAGAGAAAAGTAAAAACTTCCTGAAGAGAGGGCAAATGGAAATATGAAAATAGGCATCCTTTATTTCTAAGGAGACCAGAAATAACTGTGGAAGTAAGAGAGAACAGAGTCAACAGGGAAAGCATTTGGAAAGAAGGAATCTTTAGAAAAGTGTTCAGAAAGGAGAGGTCTAGGACAGGTCTCTATGAACTCTCTTTTTTGGAACCAGAAGCTTTCTGGAATAAAACCCCGATCCCGCTTTCGGATTCTAGAATGGATTGGATGGTGCAGTAATCCAACAGATCCCGCAGAACCACAAAAAAATAAGAAAGTTGGTCTAGAGAAGGTTGACGAAGACCTGAGGGGTAGAAAGGATTTCCACACCATAAAATAACAGTGAAGGATAATGGAAGGAACCCAAGAGTCTGAAGAAACTTGTTGGCAGCCAGGGAGAGACAGGGGAACCCAGTCAAGGGAATCGGGGAGAAAATATATCACATGGAGGCAGATTTGTCCTGAAAGGGGGGCTTTTGAGCTGTAGAGGTCTGTGTAGGTTTATCAAAGAAGGTATGCTTAGAAACTCTTTCCCTTTAGAAGGCTGACAAGGCTGCCTCTGAACACAGGCAGACTTAGCAGGATAGTTTCTCTGAAATTTGGGGACGGGAGAAACAAAAATTACTTTACCTTGGTCTTGTACAGTTTTAAACAGGTCATCAAGAGCAGTACCAAAAAGATTTTGGTTGTGCAAAGAAGCATCTAGGAGCTTGGCATTAATATCATCAGGTAAAGCCTGGAGGCGAAGTCAAGAGTATCTCCTCATAACTGAACTTCAAGCAGCAGCTCTAAAAGATGCATCAGCTGCATCATAACTACATTTGATAGAGTGATGGGCTACCTGTGAAGTAATATCCAATAAGAAAAGGGCAGCAGTATTAACTTCAAAGTCAGAAAAGTCTTACAAGACCCCCCCCCCCCCCAGTTGAGACAAAAGGGCCAAAACATACCTGGTCGTATGGGTCTGATAATTTATGACCCTGAAGGCCAGAGTAGTATTAGTATAAACCTTTTTCCCCTGCCTCTCCATAGCCTGTCATTACCAGAAGGGAGACGTCTGGAAGAGGATAAAACCTTGGACAGCTTGTCAGCAGAAACCAAGATCACAGCAGGCTCTGAAGGATGACACTTGTAAAGATACTTAAAGGCCTCAGGCACCTTATAAAAGTGGTCAGGATTTTGGGGGTCCAGATGTTGTTAATCAGGAGCCAAAGAAGCAGTTGCAAAGGTATCCAATAAATCAACCCAGATGAGGGAACAGCAGCAATACCATTTGAAATGCTCTATCATGTGAATCACAGTATTCCCAAAGGACAACTCCTCAAAGGGATGATCAGGAGTTGCATTGAGCAAACCCCAGGTAAAGTCCTGACATTCTCTCTGAGCATCATTAGCAATGGGAGGAATATGATTATTTTTCTGCTTCTTTTTTAATTGGATGTCAGCTTTGACCAACCCAGGGGGCTCAGAGCCATGCCTAGATTCAATAACAACAGGAATGTGGAAAGCCCTCCTAGGCCCTTCGGAATGATCAGTTGTGGTTCCTCTCAACATCAGAGGCAGACGTCTGCACAGACTCAGATGATGTGTGGGAAGCTGATTCCAAGCTGGCTTCCAACAGGGCTGTGACAGAGGAAACCAGTTGTCACCACTGGATGATCTTTGGGGTCTTCATCCACCTCAACAGAGATGTCTGTCTGAGGCTGACAGCAGCAAAAACAGACCTAGACATTTTGGTCTTCATTTTAAGAGATGGTGGTACCTCAGGGTTGGAGGATTGGACATGGTACCTGGGGTCAAAAAATTGAGACATTGGTTCTCAAGGTAAATAGATACAGATGACTGACAGCTAAGAAGAGTTTGGGGAACAAAACCCTGACAAATGGTACACTGGGTAAGATTATGTGAGGCACCTGGACAGAATAAACACTTCTCGTGATGATCTTTATGGGGAATCTGCCTTCCACACTGACATTTTTCCTTCCTGGATAACACGAACCCCAAGTACATAAAGAAAAGAAGGGACATCAATGGGGCACTTACCTATAAATGGCTTGGTAGAAGGCATTCAGACTGACATTCAACTGTGGCTTTCAGATGGTGGCAAAGTAGTTCTGCGAAGTGAGTGTACATCACCTTTGTGCCCAACACCTACGCGGGGAGCATACATCTGATGTATGAAGTTGTCAGGATGTAGAAGCTTTGTATACTGGCTGGACATTGTGCTATCCTTGGCAGGAGATCCTATATGTGGTGAATACTGTAAGAGTGATAAGGAAGGACATCTTCTGGAACAATCTCATGTAGACTGAGATTTGATGAAGTAAAGTAAAGGGTAAAGAGAGACGAATGAAACCAAAAACTGAAAAGCTAATAATGATGACCCAGTACATACATACATACAAATATGCACAGGCATAAATGCCCTTCTAGCTTGCCAATATACCAAAACATCTGCTCCCATAATAAGTGTCCAGGCTGTTCTTAAAAATATCTAAACTAGTGCTTGCTTTAATGTAGTTTGGTAGTCTGTTCCATGCATCAGCTGCTCTCTCAGAGAACCAATTAGGACACTTCTCATTCCTATAGAATCTCCTACACAGGTCATCTGATGATTCTCTAGTACTTTTTGTTAACCACAAACATTCCCAGAGTCCCTAAATGCCCTATATACTTGAATAAAATCTCCTCTTAGATATCTGTAAGAGGCACTGTACAAGTTCAGATATTTTAGTCTTTCATAATAACTTAGATTTTCACATCCATGGATGCCCTTGGTATATTTCTGTTGTACTCTTTCCAGTTTACTCATGCTGGTTTCTATATTGTTATTCCATACTCAAGTTTGGGTCTAATGTAACAAACAATAACTTCATTATTTTTAATTTCCTAGACTTTCTAAATCTTTTTATACAACCTATAGTTCCTATAACTATCATTAACCAATTGGTTGACACGATGGCTTACTCACTGGTTTACAAAGTCTATTGAAAAAGTGGAAGAAACAGACAAATGTAGCTTGTGTAAAACAGACCTGGAATCAGTTACACATCCGGTTGCTCCGTATGATTCACTCATGGTTCAGGGTCTGTGAACTGAATGGCACAACAATGTGACTAGACTGTTACATTGGGGATTCTGCAAACATTACAATACAGATGTAGCTGAGAAGCCTTGGAAATATAAACTGCAAAGCATTATAGACATATCACATGGGATCACTCATTGCTAACAGTTCAAAAATAGATGCAAAAAAAAAAATATATATATATATATATATATATACACACACACACACACATATATATATATATATATATATATATATATATATATAGTAATCCAAGAAAAAGATGAAAAACAATTAGCATTAATCATTAAAATTGCTACACCCAGTGATTACAGTGTTTTGCGTACCAAGACAGACCATCATAAAATACCATTATTTTCCAAGTAGAAATGAAAGTAATGAGGTACAAAGATACCCAGACAGTTCAGAAGTAACACCAGCAATAGGACCAATAAAAAGTAATTTACAATTGTACTTAAATAAGCTACTAACATATATCCTGGTATGAATTACTGAAGGAGGCAATTCTGGGCATATTGGTAGGCTAACATCAAAGACTGACGCAATACTGATTATATGAACTTTAGTTATACACTGACTTAGGAAAAGGGCCTATTCCCATCAAGCTACATAAAAAAAAATAACAATGGAACAAAACAGTGAAAAAGTTAGTGTTATTGCCTAAAAGTGACTGCTTCTCCAGTTTGCAGTCTTCTGTGTGAATTCAACATGCCCTCTCACTGTGTCTATGTGGGTTTTTATCAGTTGCCCTGGTTTCCTCCTACATCCCAAATGTGAACTACAGGTGAACAGTCCACTCTTTCCACAGATGCATGTGCCATGTGTGACGGAAGTATGTGGGCATATATTTATAGAGGGGCTGGTGCCCCATACACGATCAGTTTGTCTGCCTTGCAGCAATTAAAATGGATTAAGTTGGTAATCAGTGTGTGAATTAATAAAATTTACAGATAGTAGGTACTCACACACACACACACACACACACACACACACACACACACACACACACAGACACACACACACACACACACATTTTTGACAAACTAACTACAGTATTAAGATTTGTCAAGCTTTGCATCTTAAAGGAAGATGCGCCCTCTAAGGATCAGAGCAACAAAGGACATGCAAATCTGTGATACAGAATAAGATGAACTTCTCCCTCCCATGAAATAATATGCAATGTCAAGGAAACAAGTCCTTATTTGGGAATTAAATATTGTCAGCAAGTCTCTGGTCAATGCAAATCTGTTTTTCCAACAGATGCTTTTTTTCAGTCACTACAAATTTTTACTCAATCCATCATACCTAAAGGGCAGTGCAAATAGGTCATTTATAAGCAGTACAACACAATCTGAATTTTACTATTGGTAAACCTTCCAAAAGTGAATTGTTTTAAATAATTTATTTTGCAGGCTCCTGATTCCATCCTTCCCCCAAATATCATGACCGTCAAACTTCTGTTGATTAACTGATACATTCAAACCTGCCAAGGGTCATGGCCATCCTCAAAAAAAAAAAAAAAAAGAGAAAATTTGCTCTTAAAACACCCCCTGGACAGAACGTGGTCAAATGTGTTGTTCTGCTCATCACAGATTCAAGCTAGACAGCATGTACACTCCTTGGTGGGCTTATGTTCCAAACAACTCCTAGCTGTACATGCTGCAATCCTGAGCCTACATGAAGTGTATCTAGACTCTGCCAACATGCCCTTGCCCCAAAGCTGGCACAAGGCACTTACATTCCTTTCCAGATGTCTTCTCCAGTGCCTGGGCCAATTACTGAGCATGGGTCGTCTGAGGTGTATTCAGGGTCAAAGTTTCTACTCAAGAAAGTGCAAGGGTAAAGTGATATATGTTGATCCTTCCAGTAGAACAAGGTGAATTAGGATTACATGATTTAGAGGAATATTTTAGAGATACACTGTTAAGACTCATATACATAACACAAGTAGAATGTTATGACTGAATCTAGAACAGAAGCTGCAGTTAAAAAGCAATATTTAGTAGGGTATGGGACATTCCAGCTCTGGGCCAGTAATCAAGAATCTCAATCCTCACCATTCACACCTGTGAGGGTCATTCACTTGGAACAAAAATGGTTACACAGTATTTTCAAATGTAGCTCTCTACACTAAGCACAATTTCCCTTAAGAGTACACAAGGAACACACAGTCCAGGGGCTGGGTTTCTCCCGCTCTCTTTCCAGGTCCCTAGTAAGACACCCCACTCACACAGCTGTAGAATTGAGTCCTCAGCCAAGTCTTCCAAGCCAAGTCCTCCACCACCTTCTCTGTGAAACTAGTGCTCTGTGTCCCTACTCCAAGAAGCTGATATATACATTCTGAGATTTGATTTTCACATACCTGGGAAAGGATGGCACATATTTACCAGCTATGCCTAGACTATAAGGTAGTTCCACTGTCACCACTCCAAAACAAGCTACTCTAAGACTCTTACAGGGGTAAACAATTATACTGAGTAAAATTAATACTAATATAAATGGTAGTGTTTGACCAATGCAGCAAGAATTTCAGGAGTGGCCACAGTGTCACCAAATAAATAGGAGTACTCTCAAATATTAAAATATTCATTAAAATACCAGCCACAATGAAAAGTTTAAATATATTTACTAATAAATAATAAAATAACATAAAAATACTAAATATCTATTAACACCAGAGTTTCAATCACAGGAAATATTAAAAATAACACAGCTGGATAGATTCACACAGATACAGAAAAACAGTACTTAACTAATCTCACTTTATTTTCCTGACTGGTCTAAAGAATTACTATACCCTGGTTACTTACTAAAGCAAGGCAAGATGAAGTGGGTGACTGGTCTTCGTTCATGGTCAGATTTCAAAAACAGACTGCCCAGACTTCTGTCTCATCTAGTGTTAAAACATCATTTCAGTGCTGGATTACAGGATGATACCACATACATATCTGGTCGTCTGACTCTGGTTCCCACACTACCCTCTTTACTAGAAAATGAATTAGAATCTAGCACATAGGTGTTACCATACACACAGACAGAGCCTTGCTAAGATGTGTTATAGCATCTGAAAGCTATAAAACCATTTCAAAACTTCAACCCCCTCCAGGGTACCAATTAATTCACCCCTAAGGACAATAAAGTAGGATTCATAGTCCTCGTTTTCACAGTTATTTTGTCTCTGGCTGCAAACAGAACTGTAAGATACAATCTTTATGATCTATACCAGGTAATTTAAATTCAGACTATTTTTCAAAGATAGCTGGACTGATATTAACCTCTGCTCTTCCAGTATCCTCTGTTACAATATATTCATTTCAACAGTTACAATACAGTCCAATATGCAGGTGTATTTCTTTTCTGTCCAGCAGGACCCATTGTTTGGTGCATTTTTAACACAAGCAGCTTTATAAATACATTTTCAACTCAAGCATTTTACAAATCAGTTTGAAATACAAATAACAGATAATTCTTTACAAAACTCCAGCTAGCTATGCTGGCATATGTTACACATCCACTGCCCTACTTCTCCTGGCATAGCCGACAATACTTCACATCATCACAGGGCATGTAAACTATTTCATGACAACTACAGAAATCAATCAGAGGAGGTTAGAAAAGATTGGTGAGAGAAACTGGATAAGCAATTCACAAGGAAACAATGGGATGGCATATGTATGGCTCCCAAATATGCAAGAAAGACTAGAACACTTAGGATTTTTGACTGGAAGTGTTTGCATAGGTATTTTTATTCCAAAAGGAGCTCCAAATAATTTTTTCCTCAGGTAGACGCCAAATATTAGAGGTGTGATGGGATAGAAAGAGGTAACTGAGAACATATGTTTTGGTAGTGTAGTAAGTTGGCAGACTTTAAAAATTCCTTCATGTACTTTGTCATAAAAATTGGTTGATCAAATAGGTGTAACTATGGAAATGTATTTGTTTTGAGCTGGGATACAGGATCTGATCTGTCCAGACATAGTAAAAAGCCTTGTTACGTTTAATTCTGGCAGCAAATTACATAGAAAAAAATGGAAATTGTGGGAACGATATATGCAGAATAATGTTTTGGAGGAGGAGTGAACTTTAAGGGAAGGCAGTAATTGATCAAGTTATGTAATGCTGGATTTATGATAATCATAGGCTGATAGGTGTTTAACTTCCACGGTGGTGCAGCGGTAGCGTTGTTGCCTCACAGCAAGAGGTTCTCCCGTTCAATTCTCGGCTTGGGTTTGGACTGTCTTCTGTGTGGAGCCTGCATGTCCTCCCCATGGTCGAGTGGGCGTTCGAAAGACATGCGTTGAATGGGCATGCCTTCATTGAAGGTTGGGCGCCGGGCTGGCAACTCGACACCATAAAAAAAAAAAATAACTGCCAATCATTAGTGGACTGGAGTTCCGCTGTGGCGACCCCAAACCAGGAAAAACTGAAAGACCAACAACAACATAGGCTGATAGGTATTTACTAGGCTAACAACCACAAGGACCTTTTTAAGCCAAGCCATGCACTCCAAATCTCTGACAAGTCCTGGTACCCTTGATAAGTGTAAGGAGGGGCTTGGGAGATGAAACATTTACAATCAGGGACTTGGGAGATGAACCATTTACAGGTTGCCTGTGTCCATTAGAGACATAGGTGCCAAGCTAGGGATGTATTTCCTGTTCCCCCATTCAACTGTCTAAGTTACACTTGAATTTGGTTAGGGGGGAAACTCTGCTTCACATGGATGGGGACCCTGTTCCAGAGACACAGTAGTATCTGGGATACATACCTGTTTCTCCAGCAGGTGATATTAATATCACAGACAACATTTAAGTCTTTAGAATGGGTAATTCTGATGCTGTTTTATTTTGTGGATATGCAGGAGGTTCATCAGAGTAGGGTCTGAAAATGCCCTATATGCCAGGCATAGATCTCTCCTCAACAGCCTGTAGGAGACAGAATACAGGGATAGGGCTTTGAGGTGGTCTGCATAAGACATTTTACTTATGCCCTGCATTCTTTTAGTGAGGAACCTCTGTGGACATTTCAATTGTTGGATATGTCTGGTTAGGAACATAGCAAAGGGGGCACTGTACTCAATGATACGTCTGATGAATGCAAAATACAGTAAAACAATGACTTCCTTGGATCTAGATACCATACCTTTGCTTATAAGTTGCACAACACAGACTGATTTCCTCACTACTGCAGACATGTGATGGTCAAAGGCTAGATTAATGTCTGTGTGCGTCCCCAAGTCCCTGACTAATGGGTCAGCTTGAAGGGTGTGTTGTCAATATTATAGTTACTACAGGTGGATGACTTCCAAAGGGATACTCTTATGCATTTCTTAGCATTTAATTTTAGTCCACACCAATGACACCAGTCGTTTACATGTGTCAGCCCTTCCTGGAGGACATTTGAGTCATTTTGGGATTCAATTATGGCTCCTAATTTGTAATCATCTGCAAATTTAGTCAGCAAGAGACCACTGATATTGGCACTGACTTCAGTGAAGAAAATGCCAAAAAGGAGCTGTACAAGGACCAGTCCCTGAGGGACTCCACTTGTAACTGTCCTTTTTCTAGAGGTGGACTCCCAAGTTCTTAACGTCCTGGGTCCTGTCTGTGAGGAAGTTGGCTATCCACCAGGTGACATATGGGTTTGTACCTAACCTCTTGAGTTTGTCAGCAATGCCAGAGTTGGGTATTGTGTCAAATGCTTTGGCCAGGTCAAGGTAGGCAGTGTGAACCATTTTGTCCTCATTCATTGCTTATGACCTGCCCTTGATGAAACCAAACTGGGTTGGATCCAGTGTCTGGAGGTTTACTGTATTCATTATTGATCATTTCCATAATAATTCTTTCCATGGCTTTGCATGCAAGACTAGTGCGACTTATGGGTCTGTAGTTTCCAGGGTCTGTAGATGATCCACCTTTGTGCAGAGGGATGACTGTTGCTGTTCTCCATTCATGATGCATGAAGCCTGTTTGGAGGCTACAGTTAAATACCAATTCCAGAAAGACCGATAAGTCATGTTTCATGCTATTTAGAAGGCATCTTGGAATATTGTCTGGGCCTGTTCATGCAGTGTTCTTGGCCTTAGAAAAAGCATTAAGGACTTGTTCCCTAATGATAGCAGGGGAGTTATATTTCATGGTATTTCCTGACGGAAGATTGAGAGGGAGAGAGGAGTAAATCTGGAGCTGAATTTGTCAGCCAGTAGGTTTGCTATATGTTCTGGCTCAGTATACGTGGCTCCATTTACAATGAGCTCTGCACACAATTGTGTATTGCCTATGTGAATGTGGACATACTTAAGAATGCCTTGTGGTTGTCCTTGGCCTGGTAGACCTAATTTACCTCAAATTTTACTTTGGTAGACTTTATTTGCCCTCTGAGTTGTTTGTTTAGTTTGAAGAGAGTGCTTTTATCCTGTTGAGTGCTGCACCTCCTAATTTTTGCCATGAGTTTCTTCCTTCTGTTATACAGCCTACTGATTTTGTTATTCCACCAGGGTGGCTTGTTTTTTTGACAAAACAAAAATCATACAAAAGAATATATGTGATGTATAATGTTTGCAACTGAGGATATGTTAATATGGTTTGTTTTCTTTTCTATAAATATGTGTTTGCCTATTTCTTAAGTGATAATTCAATAAAGGTGTTAAAAAGCTTTCCTACAGAAGGGAAGTAGGAAATGGATATCTAGTGTCCTCATAATTGTAATTACACCTGTGATGACCACGACTTCAAATAGAGAATGCACCTTCTCACTTCATCCAAACTATTAAAATATGTTGAGAATCTTGGAGAATATCATGAAAGCTTGATTTCAACAGAAAGCTTCTGTTAAGTGGGAGCGATGCTTGGATTTAGGGTCACATGACAGCAATTTTGGGTTTCAGGAAGTTATGCTGATATTCACAGTCACACAGCAGTTGTTGTGTCTTTCGGCTTTTCCCGGTTAGGGGTCGCCACAGCGGAACTCTGGTCCGCTAATGATTGGCAGTTGATTTTTACGTAACGAGTTGCCAGCTCTGCTGCACAACCTTCAACGAAGGTACACCCATTCACGCATGTCTCCACGCAGAAGATGCTCTAGCTGAGAATCGAACCGGACAGCATCTTACTGTGAGGCGACAACGCTAGAACAGCACCACCACCGCAGTTTTTCACAGTCACAGTAATGCTCCAAATTCAGGGCTACATTTGAGAAATGCTTGGATTTAGGGTCACATATGGCAACATTCAGGGTTTCAGAGGAGAAGTACTAGAATGCAGTGATTATGCAGACACAATGTTGGGATTCAGGTCTGCATTGAAGCACTGTTTGAATTTACAGCCACAATGTAGAAAGTTTCGAATGCAATAAATTAAAAGTAGTTAAACTAAGTAGATTTCTTCTGCTAAGTCAGGATTATAAAACACAATTTCTGATTGCTCCCAAATTTGGTCAATAGCAATACAAATGCACATCTGTGACAAGTCACCAGTAGCCAAAGATTAAATTGGTGCATCAAGCATATGCATGCATGCACAAAGATGCAAGCACATACCTTAAGATGTACACAAAACTGCCTCCAAGCCCAGCGAGACTGTGTGTGTGTGTGTGTGTGTGTGTGTGTGTGTGTGTGTGTGTGTGTGTGTAAGGGGAGGCAAAAATAGCATGATCTCATCACTACAGAAGATCATCTTCAAAGGATTCTGCAAGAGTTATAAGAAACCCCACAATAACAACAGCAGAGCAAGATGGGAAAACATGAAATCTGGGCTTTGAGGTCCAGAATTGCTAATGACAAGTTACTAAAAAGCTCAAAACTAAACAAAAAATACTCTGGTGCTTCAATAGATATTATAGGTTCATAGGTAGGTACTAGGCTATCTGCCCAAAGGCATTTATAAGCTTAGGCAGAGTGTATCAGCTTTCGCCGCCCCATTGATTAATTAACTGATCCTCTGTCAAGCAGAGCCAATGAAGTGATCCCAGGGGTGTATTTTCTGTTACCCATCCACTCGTCAAGGTTTCTCTTGAGGAGTGTTAGTGAGGGGCTCTGCCTGATGTAATTTGAAATTTTGTTCCAAAGCATGGGGAGTCTCTGTGACAGGAATCTATCCCTCCAGCACGTTCTATTTATTGTTGTGGCGAGGTTTAGCTCACTAGAGCGCGTGGCTCACAGTGACTTGGATTTCTTTAGGTGGAGCATGTCCATCAATTCTGAGTTGGACATGGCTTTGTAAGTCAGGCAGAGATCACCTCTGAGCAAGCGATATGCCACTGAGTACAGCCGGAGTTTTTTCAGTCGGGCTGCATAGGACATATGTTTGAGGCCAGTAATCCTCTTGGTGAGGTACTTTTGTGGTCTTTCCAGCTGTTGGAAGTGTCTTGTGAGGTACATCTCAAATGGGGCATTGTACTCTATGATGGGTCTAATGAGTGATGAGTGGAGGGGCACTATAACCTCTATTTCTAGATGCGAACCCTTTAGTACTTAGATGGGCCACATAGAAGGATTTCCTAACTACTTTGGCAATATGAATGTCAAAAGAGAGATTACTATCTACCTGGGTCCCTAGATCTCTTATTATCTCTTCTGTATTAAGGGGCTGCCACCTATGTGGTAATTTGTGGGTGTTTTGTTTTTCCCAAACGGGATGACTATGCATATTTTGGCATTTAGCTTGAGGCCATGACTTTGACACCAGGTGTCCTTCTCAGTAAGACCCTTTTGGAGGATGTCCGTGTCAGCTGGAGAGTCATTTATGGCTCCCAGTTTGCAGTCATCAGCGAGCTTGGTTAGCCATAGTCCTCCTGTGTTTGCCTGGACTTCTGAGAAGTATATGCCGAACAGTAGGGGTCCCAGGACCGAGCCTTGCGGGACACCACTTGTGACTGGTTTAGAGTCGGACCTGGAGCCCGCTATTCTTACCGTGTGAGTTCTGTCTCTAAGCCAGTTGGCAACCCATCTCGTGACATAGGGGTTTATGTTCAGGCTGGTGAGTTTTTCTGTAATACCCCAGTGGGGAATGGTGTCAAAAGCCTTGGCGAGGTCAAGGTAGGCTGTGTGAACCACCTTTCCCTCGTCTATGGCCTTGGTGACTGTCTCGAAGAAGTCAACCAGGTTTAGTAGGCATGATCTGCCCTTAACAAAGCCGAACTGGGTCGGGTCAAGTGTTTGGAGGTTCCCAATGTCTTTGTTAATGAGTTCCATGATGATGCGCTCCATAGCCTTGCAGACCAGGCTAGTCAGGCTTATGGGGCGATAGTTACCAGGGTCAGTTGTGGCCCCTCCTTTGTGGAGAGGAATAACCGTTGTTGTGCACCATTCTATGGGCATGTAGCCTGTGGAGAGGCTGACGTTGAACAGCTTGTTTAGGTGGGGGGTTAGTTCGTTCTGTAGTTCTTGCAAGACACAGCCTGGGACACAATCTGGTCCCATTGACGCTGTGTTTCTGGCTTTTGAAAGGGCTGTTTTCACCTATGCGTCTTTGATTTCTGGGACAGTTAGCCTTGGATGATTTCATGATGGACCTTAGTTTCTTACTGATACTGATCAGGGATGTCTTTCCTTCTTGGGATTTGCTTTTTTCCTGAACTAGTTTCCTCCTTCTATTGTATAGCCTGTTTATGGCAGGGGTCCACCAAACTGGTTTCCTTCTCCTAGAGGAGTGAGTCTTGGTTTTGATAGGGATGGCATGATCCATGCATCCTTGTAGGTGCTCACAGAGTGAATTTGTAAAGGTTTCTGCATCTTGGGCAGCATTCTCCTTCAGCATGGGGGCTGTGAAACTTACCACCTCTGTCTTAAATAAGGTGAAGTTTGCTTTAGAAAAGTTTTTTACTGTGGTTTCCTTAGTTGAGGGTGGTGGTGGGGTGTGGACATCTACAGTGATTAGTTTATGGTCTGATCTAACTAGTGACGGGTTGACCTCTGGTGTGGAACACCCGTTGCACATGTTGGTGATGACCAGGTCCAATATGTTGTCATCTCTGGTAGAGGAGTTTACCAGCTGATCCAGGGCATTTGAGTTGATGAACTCCAGGAAGTGCTGGGCCTGGGAGTTTGTAGTTTTCCCAGTGAATGGTAAGGTAACTGAAATCACCCAATATCAGGGTGTTCGGTAGGACCTTCATGTTTTCCAGTGTCTCCAGAAAGGTGGAGTGGTGGTCCTGGGTCATGGAGGGTGATCTGTAGCAGACCACAATTTGCATTGCAGGTTTGCCCGATGTTAGTTGCACATGGATGATCTCAGAGGTATCATGATGCAACACTAACCTGGAGGTGTAGGTATCCTTGATGAATATGGATACACCCCCTCCTTTTGTGTTTCTGTCCGTGTTCTGTGGCCGAAACGTGTGGTATGGGAATTAGCCCGGTAGTGCTGGGGTGCTCTCTGGAGCCTTAAACCAGGTTTCAGTTACTGCACAGATGTCGATGTTCTCCATACTGAGGAGTGCCTCAAGCGTGTGCATTTTGAGATTTAAACACCTGACGTTGAGTAGCATAACCCTCAGTTTTTTGTTAATTGTGCTGTTTACGGAGGTGGGTTTCACTTTTGAACCTTGCCTAAAAAAGGCACTATAGGGGCAGCAAGGGCCTTGGCCAGTATTCGAAAGCCCAGGGGTGACAGGTGCAAGCCATCTCTTGCGAAGCAACGCGGCTTGTCGAGCATGTCGTCCCAAGCTGAAAGACACTGGATCCCCTTTGAATGACACCAGAAGCTTAGCCAATTGTTGAAATTGATCATTTTTTCTTTATACTGAGGTATCATTCTTGGTGAGGGCAGGATGCTTCTCAGGGTCATACCAGCCTGGGCTACATGATCAGAGAGCTCTTCCATGTCTCTTTTCATGTAGTCCAGGGAGGTACGTCTCAGGTCATTCACACCAACATGAACAATGACAGAGTCATATTTGTATTTGTTCTGGAGTGACCTGAGTGCTTGTGTTATGTGGCGGATTCTGGGTCCCGACAGGCAGCTAATAGTAACCTTCTGCTTGTCCAACCTAATGAGTGGGACGTCAGTGTGCCTGACTATAGAGTCACCTATTACTAGTGTGTTAGGTATGTTATTTCGCCTTAAGGGCTGTGATTGTGTGGCACACTGATTTTGTGTTTTATGTGTTGTCTGGTTTGTGACAGGAGGTGCAGGTTGTTTAGGTGTCTGCTTTGGAGGTCTCTGATGCTTTTGCAGGTTTTTATTTAGAGCTTCCAAGTATGATTTTGTGTATTTATGTGCATTTTTTGCCAGTGCTGTTTTAGTAGGTCTGTGTACGGCTGGAGGTGTGGTGCAAGTGTTAACCTTCTCCTCTTGACTGTCTGTTCCAGTCTTGGGTGGAGACAGCTTAGCTTCCAGTTTGGCTGTATAATTGCATCTCTCACATATGTTAGTGTTTTCCGATAGAAGGAGAGGGTTGTCTCTGTGTACATGAGGCAGTTGTAACATTGCCTCAGGATACCCAGATTCACCAGCTGGACTGGAGAGTACACCTGAAATTGCCCTTTGGTCATGCCTGAATAGTAGGCCTTAATGAAGAGTGGTGAGTAATGCAGCTACAAGTTCAGAAGGAAATGGCTAACACTTATCTCCAAGTTGCAGATGACAGTGTTAAAATTATTTGCTGGTAAGTACACTGAACAAGAGGGCACAGGTTTACACTGAGATGGTTTGTGATAAAACATGATAAATTCATAACAGAAGCTGTTTTTTCATGAACTCACATTTTACCTTACTATGGTTATCCTATCTATTATTTTCTTGGGTCTCACCAAGTGGTGGTGAACAAATGTTGAAAATGCTGATCTTTACTGTTGAGTACCTACTATTTAGTCCAGTATGGGCTTCTGTGCAGCAGAACCAAAGGTAAAACCGCTTTCAAACAAACAGCCAATGCTTGTACTATTATTTTTCTCTGTCCCCACTTCTTGGCTAAAGCAGCTTTCACGTCATACTTAACATAACAGCATTCCTGTGGTAAAAGTAAGTACAACTCTCAGACCAGCCATGCTTTAAATATATCTCCAACCACAAGCACACAAACAGTTCATTACAAACTCTGGGAGCTCACAGTGATGAGAAACAGACAATTCTCAACATATGATATAGGAATACCTAGAGGGGTAAGACTTAAGGCAACACCTAATCCTGACTGTTAAGGTTTGATCCTGAGTGTGAAGCCCATTTACTCCCTCCCACCCATTATACATTTAATACATGCCTCCAGTTATTATTTTTAGTTATACCAGTCATGTGATCATTGAGTATACACAGCTGTGTGCTGCCAAGTTGCTGTATGACTGCAATAGCTGACATTTTGATTTTAATGTATCATGTCCTTCTGAGGTAGCTCCCTCACAAAGTAAAACTTTCTAAACAAAAGTAAGGTTTTGAAAGTTATCATGGGAAACTTGTGAAGTAAAGTTCAGTTTAAAAGTGTATATGCTTCAGCAGCAGTGATGCAGGATGACTCTAGAAATAAACAGTAGTTTGTAGTTTTTGATACTGAATGCAGGTACTTAATTTTATTTAATGCATGGTTTGAATATGTATGGTGCTTGCATTTCTGAGCCCGAGATCTCTGTATTTTTATGTTAGAATTTGCTTTCCTTTCTTTTGCGCTTTACACCTGGCACTCTTCAAACTCTAATATTACGCAAGCAATAATGCTTGACAGGGTATGTGTTAATGGTTAATGTGTAATTAACGCCCGCGCAGGGGTGTTATGAGGCCCAACGACGCAGGCGGAGGGCCTCTACACCCCTGGAAGGGAGTTAATTACACATTAACACACACCCTGGCAAGCATTATTGTGCTTAGAGAATGGGCTTTCTGTAAAATAGTTGTGTTTTACTTGCTTAATTTTTTTAAGTACTATATTTTTTTAATATATTTTTAATGTAAAATAGTTCCTCCGCCTACTGTTTCAAACTTGCTATAGTATATGTTAATGGTGTTGGAGGAAGCATTTTATATCAAACATATATATAAAAAGTAATACAGTGCTTAAAAAATTATAACTAAGTGAAACAACAATTTTACATACAGCCCATTCTCTCTCCCATATACACATACACTGTCAATTCTGCTTTCACACACATACATATACACACACAGTCTCCTTTGCTTTCATACACACATTCACTCACACAGGATCTGTCTCACCCACTTTCTCAGTCTCCAGCTGCTTTCATACACACATTCAGTCTCAGTTTCTCTCGATCTGTCTCACACACAGTCTCCTCTGCTTACATACATGCAGTCACTCACAATTCACTCTTGGTTTGTCTCTCACTCTGTAGATCTCTCACTCACACACACACACACACACACACACACACACACACACACACACACACACACACACACACACACACACACACAGTCTCTCTACTTTCATGCTTACATACACACATACACACATACACTCAATCAATTGCTCTCCCTCTCTCTGTCTTACTCTCATACACACATACAATCTCTCACACAGGCTTTATTTTACACTCACTAAACAGCAAAAGAGCTGCTTAGCGAATGTAAAATAACGGCTCACTTGCTCCCACTTTCACTGACATGTATGCATGCACTGATGCACAGAGAAACACACACACCTTTTTTTTGTTTTTACATTTTACACTCAAACAGCAAAACCGCTGTTTAGAAAGCATAAAATAATTGTGGCTGTTTCGTTTTCTTAGTCTGAGCTCCACTGCAGCTTGATAAGCTGCCATGAAGTGGCGGACTCATTCTCCTTAGGGGGCATTACTTGTACATTAATGCTCTGCTGGAGAACGCTCGTTCTTCAATCAGGGTACTGATGTACAGTAAGCCCATTCTCTAAAAGGAAATAATGTCCCTTTTGGGAGCTGTAATGGGCAATTGTGATTGGCTGAGAGGATTATTCTACATCCGTCTACTGTATAAGCAAGTCATAATGCCCAACAGGGTGTGCACCCCTGGAAGGGTATTAATTACACATTAACACAAACCCTGGAGGTCATTATTACGTTTAGAGAATGGGCTCTCTGTAAAATTATTGTGTTGTACTTATTTATTTTTTTTTTAAATACTAAATTTTTGATGTAAAATATTTCCTCCACCTAATATTTCGAACTTATGTTAATGGTGTTGGAGGAAGCATTTTAAATCCAAAATATAACAACTTAAAAATATCTATATCCCTTACTCCTAAAACAATTGGTTTGTTGCCAATCATAGGAGATTGAAGTTAATAAATAATGGCATACATTTGAGCTTCAGGCTATTATTTGCTTCAGAAAATTCATACTAACACAAATCCTTTTAATTAAGCAAGTTTGTAATTTTATAAGAGCAGTAATTAAAATTTGTTCCTATTTTTGAGCCTCGTTCTCTCTTTTTTAGGCTTTTCCCAGATTTCTTCAGCTGAAAGGTCCAGAGGTATGCAAACCTCTTTACTGTCGCTCTTACTCAGTATCTGTTTCAGAAAATGTATGCTAACACAAATCCTAATTGTTGTTGTTATTTGTCTTTCGGCTTTTCCCGGTTTCCCGGTTAGGGGTTGCCACAGCGGAACTCCGGTCCGCTAATTATTGGCAGTAGATTTTCACGAACACCGAGGTGCCAGCTCAACGTCCAACCATCAACGAAGGCACGCCCATTTACGCATGTATTTCGAACGCCCACCCAACCGTGGGGAGGACATGCAGACACCACACAGAAGGCACTCCCCGCATTCCACTCGAGAATCGAACGGGAAAACCTCTTGCTGTGAGGCAACAACGCTACCGCTGCACCACCAAATCCTAATAATCAAGTAAAATATGTTCTCATTTTGAGTCTTTGTCCTCCGTTTATTTTAGGTTTATCCAGATATTTTGAGCTAAGAGTCAACAGAGCATACCCTTCAACTGTCCAAATTTTTGCAGAATGTCTAGATTTTGGCTGGTATGTTTGGTCCAATCCTCATAAAATATGCAGTTTTCTGGCAAATCACTGGGGATTGAAGTCATTAAATAATGACAGATATTTGAGTTTCAGACTTCATATCCTTCAGATAATACATGCTAATGAAAACCCTTGCTCTAACTTTATAAGCGCAATATTTAAAATCTGTCCTTATTTTTTGGTTGTTTGTGTCCCTTGTTATTTGTGGCTCTGTCCAGATTTTTTGTGCTGAGAGGTATGGTAAAGAGGTACGCACACCTCTTAACTGGTGCTGTTGCTGCCAGGGATCACTCTCACTCTTCACTCTCATGCGCACACACACACACAGTCTGTTCTGCTTTCCAGCACAATCACTCACATATGCAGACAGAAACATAAACACACTTTTTTCGGTTTCATTAATTTTTTCACTCGCTAAACAGCAAAAGCGCTGCTTAGTGAGTAAAATAATGGGGACTGTAAGGTTTTTTCAGTCCGAGCTGCTTGATATGCTGCTGTGAAGCAGGCATTACTTGTACATTAATACCCTGCTGAAGAACGTTCATTCTCCAATTACGGTGCTGATGTACAGCCCACTCTCTACATAAGCAATAATCAATGTTGATGGAGTGGGTTTCAGAATATTTACTCACTAGTGTTGAAGACAGATCATAAGAGTGAGACCCCATTGTTTAATGAAAGCATACATAAATAAACATGACAGAACCAATACCATGACATTGATTATTGCATTCACAACACAGACAGAAAATAGCAAAAAGTAAACTGCATTTTATGTCTAACTTTTTGTACAATTATATGAATACTTTCAAAAAACAGTTTCTTTAAGCTGTTTTAGTTAAAAATGCTTGTGCGCACACATGCATGCTGTTGGGGTACTGTTGGAGTATTACTCCTACTGTGTATTCTTACTTTAAAGAAAGCACAACCTTTCTTCTCCTTGTTTGATTGGTTTCTTTCTTGTAGTTTTCATAGGAGTCCTTACATATTTGGAGTTCGTATGTATTTGCATACAATAATCTGTTTAACACGAACATACACATTATACTCTGCTGTCACCACTCATTCTGAGTACTGAGGTTTCAAATCACCATTCCGTACAGAGACTTCTACCAAAAATACTTAAAGCATTTGCCACTTGAAAAGTTAGAAGATTTGGAGATCTGGGGGCTAAGTGACACGAAGTTCCCTTATGATGGTTATGTCTCACTCAAGTTAGAATTTTCCACTTCAGTTGTTGGGTCAACAGAAGTTTTTGAAACACTCGCTGTTGTGTGCCCCAGGTCAAAAGGAAAGGATTCAGCATCTATTTTAGTGGGGACATATACTGAACTCGTCAGAAGAATGCCTCAGTTGACCCAGGAACACCCAACACTGCATCCTCTGCTGAGACCAGTTTTCTGTGCCCTTCAAAGGGAGAAGGACAGTAAGAAAGATGAAATTGGTAATGTGTGGACCCTGTCTGGGAAAGAGCATATAATTCATCCTGGACAGGTCACCTGCTTAAGAGCCAAAGTGAGGATGTGTGGACAAACAGTTTTCTCTCATTTCATGATGGAAATGGATCCAGAAAGTGACTTGCCACCGGGGCTGGCACTAGTCCCAGACGTTTGGCTTGCGGACAAATTAAAGCATTCTTATGACACTTTGCCTGTGGGGTTAAAGAATAAAGGAAGTACTCCCATTGTCCTGCGTTCACAAGTGCATTTGGGAAATGTTTATGCTGTCACTCCCTTATCTGCTTCTGTGTTGACAAGGAATGAGAGCAGAGCCAACTAGCTGAAGCTGGAAGATATTGATATAGGAGGTGGTCTCTTGCCCCCTGAGTAGCTAACCAGAGTTAAAGAGCTACTAATGAAAAAGAAAAATTGTTTTTCTCCTAGTGAACTAGATGTGGGCTGTGCAAAAAGTGCAGAACACCGAATAAGAGTAAAAGAGGACCGCCCCTTCCAGGAACGTTCCAGAAGAGTAGCCCCAGGAGACCTGGAGGAATTAAGAAAACATTTGGAAGAACTAAAAGCTGCAGGGATAATTCAAGAGTCAAGAAGTTCATATGCTTCTCCCATTGTTGTCGTCAGGAAAAAGAATGTGTCAATTCGCATGTGTGTTGAGTATCATACTCTGAATCAGCGAACCATTCCAGACCAGTACACAACTCCCCGGATTGAAGATGCTCTAAATTGCCTGGTTGGCAGTAAGTGGTTCAGTATGCTAGACTTATGGAGTGGATATTATCAAATCCCAATGCACCCAGAAGATAAAGAGAAGACTGCTTTCATCACCCCTTTGTGATTTTTTTTAAGTTTGATCACTTACCTCAAGGTTTATCAAATACACCGGCAACTTTCCAGAGAACCATGGAAAGAACAGTTGGAGACGTGCATCTCCTGGAAGTCTTAGTCTACGTGGATGATATCATGGTCTTTGGGAGGACCTTAGAGGAGCACGAAGAAAGACTGATGAAGGTAATGGACAGGATTGAGAAGGAAGGCCTGAAGTTGTCATTGGACAAATGCAAGTTCTTCCAACCTTCAGTGACCTATGTGGGACATGTAGTGTCTGCAAATGGAATATCCACATATCCCAGCAAAGTTGAAGCGGTGACATCTTGGCCCAGACCCAAAACTATCACAGAGCTGTGATCCTTCCTGGGGTTCTGCAGTTACTATAGAAGGTTTGTGGAAGGATTTTCAAAGATAGCAAGACCCCTCAACCATTTGCTCTGAAATGATGAGAAAGCAGATGAAACAGATGAAGATATCCTTGTGAAAAAGCCTAAAAGAACTCATTGAGAGTCATTGGGCTCCTGAGTGCGAAGAGTTATTTGAACAGCTTAAGTACTGCCTCACACATGCCCCTGTGCTGGCATATGCTGACTCAACAAAGCCATACACTTTACATGTGGATGCTAGCAGGGATGGCTTAGGAGGAGTCCTTTACCAGGAGTATGACAAGAAGCTGAAACCTGTGGCTTTTATCAGTTGGAGTTTATCCCCCACAGAAAGAAACTACCCTGCACACAAGTTGGAATTCCTTGCCTTAAAGTGGGCGGTAGTGGACAAGCTGCACGACTATCTCTATGGGGCTCTGACATAAATCCAGACCACTGCAAAGCTAGATACTACTGGCCACAGATGGATGGCAGCTCTACGCAACTATAATTTTAGTTTGAAATACCGCCCAGGACACGAAAATGGAGATGCTGATGGTCTGTACAGAAGACCTCAGGGAGATTTATACCCCGATGATGAATGGGTAGAAATTCCAGCGCCAGGGGTGAGAGCTGTGTCACATTGCAACCTGTTATCAACACACTGAATGTTGGGCCCAGACATTGGGTCTGTCCGCAGCAAGCATATCCCAAGCTTACTGTAATCTGGTCACTTTGCAGGCTTCATCGCTACCAGCTTTGAGTAACAGTGACCTCAGGAGAGATCAAAGAGAAGACCCCTTAGGTCAGCTTGTGGTAGCTGCTTTAGAGAAGAAATAAGTTAATATACTTCGCATGGATATTCATCCTCTGGCAAGACTTTTGGCCAAAGAATGGGACAGACTCCAGATACAGAATGGACTAGTGTATAGGAGATCTCCTAGGTCACTCGGCAGTAAAAAATGGCAATTGTTGCTTCCTCAGAAGTATAGAGAAGTAGTACTCCGGTTATTGCATGATGAACATGGTCATCTTGGTTATGACAGAACTATGGGTCTGGTACAAGACACGTTCGACTGGCCATGCATGAAGCAAGATTTTGAGAATTATTGTCGTACATGTCTTCGTTGCATTCAAAGAAAGACTCTGCCAACCAGAGCTGCCTCATTGGGTCAAATGGAAAGTAGTGGACCCATGGAACTGGTCTGTATAGATTTTCTGTGCATTGAACCGGATGAAGGCGGGATCAGTAATGCGCTGGTGGTGACAGACCACTATACCAGGTATGTTCAAGCATTTCCCACTCGCGATCAGAAAGCTATTACAGTGGCAAAACTACTAGTGGAGAAGTTCTTTGTACACTATGGCTTGCCAAAAAGGATACACACTGATCAAGGATGTGATTTTGAGAGCAAGCTTGTCCATGAACTACTTACTCTGTTGGGAGTCCAAAAAAGCCGCACCACTCCTTATCATTCTCCAGGGGATCCTCGGCCTAAGTGTTTCAACAGAATGAACTTTACTAGACATGTTGGGGACACAATCTGCTGAGAAGAAGAGTTAATGGTGTAGACATGTAGCCACAGTGGTGCATGCTTACAACAGTACTAAAAATGATGCTACAGGACTCTCGCCTTACTTCCTAATGTTTGGAATAAAAGCTCATCTTTCTACTGATGTCACCTTTGGAGTCACAGCTGATGATACACCAGTGCGATCTTACGGCAGTTATGTGGAGAGACTCAAGAAGAACCTCAGACAGGCTTATGAGCTTGCTGAAAAATCAACAGGACAAAGACATCAGCGAAACAAGGCTCACTATGACAAAAAAGTAAAGATGCATGACTTGCAGCCAGGGGACAGAGTTCTTCTGAGAAATTTGGGACTACAAGGAAAGCATAAACTAGCTGACCGCTGGGGATCTGAGATTTACATAATTTGTTCTCAGCTACCTAATATCCCTGTCTACCAAGTTTGCCCTGAGGGGAAAGAAGGACCCATAAAAACCTGGCACTGAAACAACTTAATGCCTTTGGCAAAATCAGTGAGACTCATGAATCCGGAACCCAGAATGGCTCCGCAGAAGCCTAACTCAAGGCAATCCAGAAGGCTAAGGCGGAGAGGAACTACCCTCTCCAATATTCAAGAGCCTATGCTTCCTCCTGCTGAAGGAGAGGAGGACAGTAATGATGACTGGAGTTTCAGTGGGCTTTTTTATGAGGATGTTCAAGACTCCGTGGGCTGTAATCTTAATGTAAATGCACTGGAATTCATTCCTTGTCATTTCGAGCAGCTCAGACCTAACAATAGACTAAGTAATGTTTCTGTGCCCCTTGCAGAACCTGATACTGATGGAGAACCTGCTATGCAAACTTCAGAAAATAGTGCTGAGGATAGTCATACCATTATGGAAAACGAAAGTGAAGTTATACAAGAGGAGATCCTAGAAGTAGACAATATACCTACTGAAAAACTAGACAATGAATGTGATGTGAGTGACAAACCTTCCTAGCAAAATTCCTTAGCTGTCTCTTCCAAACCAAAACTGCAGGGACTGATTCGGCCCCCACAGAGACTTACTTATAGCAATTTGGGACACAGTGCACAGGAACCTGTGACCACAACTCATCAGAGGGTCTGCACTCATGGTCCCTTTGCCTCCTGCTCCAGTGGTGACACCCCATCCCAAGTTAAGCATAAGACTGATTACCCTTGGTGGAATGTACCTTTTGAATGCAAAAATATCGTTCAATTGATGGTGCATTAGTGTTTGTAACTATTTTCTGATAATCTACCTTTGACTTGGGGGGAACCAAGATTTTCAAGTGGGGGGAGAGTGTAGCTCCCACTGTATTTCATGTAGAAGTAATAGACTGTAGTTTTCAATTACACCACAAGGTGGAGCTCCTTTTCAGGAATATAAAAGACAATTTTTGAAAGTGAAGGAGGATTCTAGAAGACTAGCTGAAGGAGGGAAGACTGAAACACGTACCTGAAGGAAAAAAGGGCCTCGCAGCATGACTGTATTTTCTTTTCTAGTGTTTTGGGACAGGGAAGTCAAGTAGCAGATTATGTCTGTCTCTTGCTGAAATTCTGGATATGGTATTTTGTGCAATCAGGAGAGAAGTCTGAAACGAGCAGTTCCATGCCTGCTATGATTCAGCAAGGAAAGGAGTTCCCTTGGGCCTAGTACCAAGAATTCATAGATGGTTACCAGAGTTCTGGTAGGTGATATTCTATTTTTCTCATCAAAGGAATCACAGCGCCTGGTCACTAGGATGTTCTCAACGGAGTGGTGAGAGGCTCTGGCCATCATTTTATATTTTTATAAGATTGTGGTCCCCCCCTTTAATGCTTTGTGGATTACAAATAACTGGGATCCATATGAGCTCCAACGTTGGCCCCATCATGCCAGCAGCAAAGCTGTAAGTATTCACTGGCCAGTGAACAGGGTATAATAGAGTGTTTCATAGTTGGTCTGTTTAGAATTGATCAAGGGGGTAGAGGGTGTTAGTACTGCTGAATGACACTGCATTCTCTCATATTTGTATTGTGGCACTATAAATCTTTATTGTTCAATGACAATGCATTTTGCCATGTTAGTACTGCTGCCTTAAAGAATCTTTACTGCTCAATGACATTGCATTTTCTCATATTTGTATTGTTGCATTATAAATCCTCATTGTTCAATGACACTGCATTCTGCTCATGTTAGTACTGCTCAATGACATTGCATTTTCTCATATCTATATTGTTGTATTATGACTCTTGTATTGCCTAATGACATTGCATTTTTCCCGTGTTTGTATTGCTGCATTATAAAGCTTTACTGCTCATTGATATTGAATTCTTCATGCAGGTGTGAATGTCAAGACTTTCTTCTGTTGAGTTCTGGGGAAGAGGGTGAATGTATGTTTTTATTGCATGCATATCTCACCTTGCTTTATTGCTAAATGGTGCACTGTTGAAATAATTTGTTTATTTGTGCTATTGCCTTTTTAAGCTAGATGTGTCACCTAGAATAAAATCTGTCCCTCTTGCCACCTTGGTGTGTTGGGCCTATAGGGGTGTCACCACAGTCAGGTAGGAAGGAACCCATATCTCTTCAGCTACACCTGCGGGTGCGCTACAAGGGGAAAAACTGTAGCTAAAACCAGGACATTCAGCAAAAAATATGGACAACTGAGACTTATGTCACTGGCTAGTTTAAGCAGTCTTGTTATAATCAGAAAATGTTTTGCAATTTAACCCAGTACGGCAAAACAAACTAAAGGGAGGGAAAAAAGCTGGTCTAGAAAAACCTGACCACACTACTGACAAGATGATCATTGTTTAAGTCTGTCTGCAGGGTCACAACAGCAGGCAACAAGTCTGTGGCTAAGTAGGCTGGGACAGCACATAGCACAAAAATTATTTCAGAGAGATGAAACACAGGTCAGAATCTCTCAAACTACCAGGTGTGAACTTTAAGTCTGGATGTAAAACCACATTAGCTAACTGACGTATGAAAAAAAAAATGACCACTTTATGAATTGTGCTTTTGTGATCCAAGTTGCTGTCCAAACTTCTCAGTCCAAAGAATAAAAGATTCCCAGAAGGACTTATGCATCACAGGTTCATAGGAGAATATTAGGGTATCATCCTTGGCAGGACATTCTAAGTCTAGCCACGTAACTCATGTATCCCCTTTAATGCTTGCACTAAGGAAGACTGGAACTTACATGATAGCTTGTTTAACATGTACACCAATGCAGCTTGCTTGCTTTTTGCCAAAGTTACTTACAATACGATTCAGTTAACAGTTTTAAGTAATAGCTACTGGCATTTTTTAGTGAACTTGGAGGAATACAGTCTTTCTTGTCTTCATCCAGCACTCTCAGCTTTACATGAAAATAACTTTAATATGAAAGCAGTGTTCTGTTGTTATGCAAAAGCATATTTATTGTTATAGCTTTAATCTGCTTTAGCACACATACACAATAATCAATGTGTGCGAGTACTATTCTATTATTTTTCTGACTGTTAAGAAATGCAAGTTCTCTAGAAGATATAAGCATATTTGTTTTACCTTTATTTTACACTAAATGTCCCATTGACCAAACAACCACAAGGAGTCTATTTACTGTCCGCTTGCCTCCATGAAGTGAAGTTTAAGCCACATAGCTCCCAGACCCATCACAGGGTCAGACTTTCTAACATATGATGATCTTTTGTTTTTTTTTTTTTTTTAAAAACACCGTTAGTGAATAATCACTTGAGACACAGGCAAATTTACATTTATACAAGACTAATCAAATTGTATTAAATTAACATTAACAAATATTATACTTCACATATATTGCTATATATCATATAACCCAAGCAACATTACATAAATTATTCAATCCTGCCCCTTTTTTAAACAAGAAACATCTTTATTAAACCATCATCTACAATATAAGCATTCATACATTTATATAAATGAAAGCAAACCACACTGACACAATCCTAGTTGTAAGTATTTTATATCACAAACCATACTAACACACTCTCAGTTGCAAACATTATACATTACTTATAATCTACCCAACCACTTTGAGTCAAACATTACATAGCTCTTTTAAGTCCTACCTTCTTTTAAACCTAATCCCTCCCCTGTATGTATTGTTCCCACAATTCACCATTTTTTCCTATGTAGTGTGCTCCTACCCATTTCTAAAGATCTCAATTCCAATTGTTTTATCTCTGTTACTATATTCATGCTTCTAATATAGCTGGTTTAGATTTTGATTTCCACTTGCAAAGGCACCCAGGCCTTTTAAGCCCCCATAATGCATCAACTCTGGTATTCTTTGTCCTATTTCAATTGCATATATAAAACTGTCAAGCCATTTGAACTCTATTAAAAACCTACGCATTTCATTCTGAACAGAGCAAGGATTTGTTAATTCAGCAGACTGAAAACCATTAGAAATGGCCTATTCTGCAGAAGCTAATGTCCTGAAACAAAGGCTCTCAGAAAGGCAGCAGAGACATCAAACAAAGCGGGATGGGTACAGTGACATGAGCATGTGTGTGTGTGTGTGTGTGTGTGTGTGTGTGCACTACTTCAATTTATGAAATTTCAATGTTCGTTACCATCCAGAGAATGCTTCCTAAGTGTGCACACACACATACATACATAAACCATTCTTTCTGTGCAGTCATAATACCATAGTATTAACTTCCTTTCTACCAATCAGAAATTGTTCTTAATGTAGTAAATCAAGTGTGGAACTATGGCAGGTGCTTATTATACTAAAGATGGGTGTTCTCCATCAAATGGGAGGGTGACATCACAGTCTTTCTGAGCATCACAACAACATTTTAAGAATTGTCCTCTCTTCTATGCCACTTAAATGTTCATAGGTAAGTACTAGGTTAGCTTCCCTTTCTGACAATTTTAAAGTAAGAATCAAACCTTGTACCTTGCGTCTGTGAGGCAAATACCTTAATCATTATACCAACCCTAAATACTAAGTTATTAGTCTACAAACTATTACAAGCCTAGCCAACAACCAGAGGACAGAATCAAACCCAGTACACAGACACAGCCAAGCTAGAGTCTTCACTGTGTAATATCTTAAACCTCCTGCAATAGAGGCTCGTGGGATATATGCAGATGACCTCTTAAGGACATACAGGGTTTCAGCTACAGTGGATATAAAAGGTGAACACACCCCTGTTTAAATGCCAGGTTTTTGTGATATAAAAAAATGAGACTACAATAAATCATTTCAAAAAACAAACAAATTTGTTACGGGAAAAAATATAAAAAATAAAAAAGTACAATAAGCTGGTTGCATAAGTGTGCTCACCCTTAAACTAATACTTTAATAATAAATAAACTGACCAATAGTAAACCACATAAAAATAGTAAAATAAAAGTAAAACAGCGTATAAAATAACAGAGAACCTTTATTAACAATGTAAAATACAGAGGTAAGCGCTTTTGTGGATGAAATCCACTTCAGACCATATCTTACTGCATCCAAACAGTCATTTATATTAAAATTCATAATACAACTACCAGTGCAGGCTCAGGAAAGTACAGTTTTGTACCTACCATAAATGTAGATGTTCGAGTGCTAATACAGCTGCAGTAATCACAGATGGGTTTTCAGCCGTCAGGCAGTCCCTCGGTCGGCCGAATTCCAAAGTCTTGCTCCGGCGTCGGTTGTCGTCGCTTACTCTTCTGACGTCAGTAAGGCCAGAGTATATAAGACACAGCCGACGCCATGTTCTTCAGTCTTTCTTGCCCCAGATGTCAGGTGCCCCCAAAAGGAAGGCAATACATAAATAAAGCTTATCTACATATGCAAGCAATGCAATGTAATGCAAAAATCAGTGTAAGCAAGCAAATAAAACATAGCAGGATAACCCAGTCAAGTGGTATGAAGAGGTTGTTAGGCCCCATGCCTTTACCGAGTGGGGAAGGAGGGAGGGAAACCTGTACTGCAGCTGTATTAGCACTCGAACATCTACATTTATGGTAGGTACAAAACTGTACTATGTTCATCGTGCATACAGCTGCAGTAATCACAGATGGGTAGAGTCCCAAAGCTATGCATAGGGTGGTAGGTACTATGAGGAACTGGGTTGAGCCAGAATGCCCTGCAAAACAGCAGTGGCAAAGCCTGCTCTTGTTCTGGAATATAAGGGCAGGTGGTAGTGTTTTGTGAAGGTATGTACAGAACTCCAAGTGGCTGCCTCCAAAATATCTTTAGTAGGAACACCTCTGAGGAAGGCTGTAGAGGTGGCTGTGGCCCTGGTGGAGTGAGATCTGATACCAGTAGGTACAGATTTCCCATGATAGGAATAACAAAACCGTATGCAGTGGCCAATCCACTTGGAAATGGTTTGTTTTGTAACTGGTTTCCCTTGAGCCCCTACGCATAGGACACAAAAGTTGTTCTGATTTCCTGAAGGACTTTGTTCTGTCCAAATAATAACGTAGCTGCCTATGGATGTCTAAAGAGTGTAGCAGCCTTTCCCCTTTGTTTTGAGGGTTAGGATAAAAGGTAGGTAGGTGTATGGCTTGATTTAAGGCTACCCTGGAAACCACTTTAGGCATAAAAGATGGGTTGGTACGAAGGGAAACCCTGTCCTGATGGAAGATGAGGAAGGGCTGCACCGCCATGAGGGCCTGTAGTCCAGAAACCCTACGAGCTGAAGTGATGGCCAGAAGGAAAGCTGTTTTCCAGGACAAATATTGCAAATCTGTTGAGGCAGCAGGTTCAAAAGGAGGCAATGTTAATTTTTCTAGTATGTAATTAAGGTCCCAGGCTGGTATTGGTTGCTTCCTTGGAGGTCTTATATTCTTAGCCCCTCTGAGGAACTGTCGTAAGAGTGGGTGAGAGAATAAAGGAGGATCCGTGTTGAATTCTGCAGAAATGGCTGAGGCATGTATTTTTATGGAAGAAAATGAAAGTCCACTGTTCAGCAGTTCAGCTAGGTACTGCAAAACCTGAGGCAAGTTCAATTTTCTAGGATCCTGGCCTCTTTTCTCATTCCAACAGCAAAACCGCTTCCATTTTGCGGAGTAAGCTTTTCTAGTAGATGGTCTTCTGGCCTCCAAAATGACATCCTGCACCTCCTTGGAAAGTAGCGTCTGTTGTGGTGTTAATGAATTTTCCATGCAGCGAGGTTGAGTGTTTTCAGCTGACTGTGAAGAGTTCTGTAGCTGTTCTGAGTCAGGAGAAGAGGTATTAGAGGCAGGGACCAGGGAGGAGTATGTGTTAGGCTCCTCAGGAGTGGATACCAGTGTTGCCTTGGCCAATCTGGAGCAATCAGTATCATCCTCGGTTTGTCTGTTCTTGCTTTCAAAAGCACCTTGGGCAGAAGAGGAAGAGGTGGGAATGCATAAACTGTCCATGCTGTCCAACTGAATGAAAGGGCGTCCACTTTCCAGGCCTTTGGGTGGAAGGTCCTTGAACAAAACTTTTTCAATTGATGGTTCCTGTGGGAGGCAAAAAGATCTATGTCTGGCCTCCCCCACGCTTGGATTATCTCTGTAAACACCTGAGGGTGTAACTTCTATTCGTGTGGATCTGTCATATTTCTGCTTAGAGTGTCTGCCAGTGTGTTTTCCAGTCCTGGCAAGTACTGTGCTTGAAGTTCTATTTGTCTTTCCAGAGCCAAGTTCCAAAGACTCATGGCTAGTCTGCACAAGGGGTATGAATGTGTTCCTCCTTGTTTGTTTATGTACCACATTACTGTGGTGTTGTCTGTTCTTATCAGTAATTGTCCTGGATGCAGGAAGTCCTTGAAAGCTGTAATTGCATTTATTACTGCTAGCATTTCTTTTTGATTGATGTGAAGGTGCTTTTCCTTTTGGGACCATCTGCCCTGAATGCACCTGTCCTTCATGTGCGCCCCCCAGGCGTAATCTGAGGCATCTGTGGTTATGACTTGTTTTGCTTGAGGCTTGCAGAATGGAAGGCCTGTGTTTACTTGACATGCTTGGGCCCACCATAAAAATTCCTTTTGTAAACATGGAATTATTGGTATAATTACTTCCAAACTGTGACTGTGTTGAGACCATAGATTTTTTAGGTACCACTGAAGTTTCCTCATATGCAGCATTGCACATGGGATTAGAAGAATGCAAGATGCCATGAATCCCGGAGCCTGCAGGATTTTCCTTGCAGTAAGCCTGGTACTTTTTGCTAGTGTTTTGAAGTACTGAGATAGTTGCCCTTGTTTTTCTGGCGTAAGATATGCCATCTGGGTGTTTGTGTCCAAGCTGGCACCCAGGAAGGTTATTTTCTGAGATGGTGTTAGCCTTGATTTCTCCTTGTTGATGGTATATCCCAGAGAAAGCAGTAACCGTGTCACATATGCCAGATGTTCCAGTAGTATGTGTTTGCTGTCCACTTGGATCAGGCAGTCGTCTAGATAAGGGTAAATTTGTATCCCTTGAAGTCTGCAGTAGGCAATCACTGATGCCAGGCACTTTGTGAATACTCTGGGCGCAGTAGATAAGCCAAAGGGCAATGCAGAGAATTGATAGTGGATTGAACCTGCAAGAAATCTGAGGTATCTTCTGCAGCTTTGTCTGATTGGGACATGCAGGTATGCCTCCTTGAGGTCCAATGTTACCAGCCAAAACTCCTTGCCAAGCATGGGAAGAAGTTGCTGTAATGTGAGCATCTTGAATTTTGGTGCAGTAGAAATGTGTTTAGGATGGATAAGTCCAGAATGGGTCTCCAGTCGGTTCCTTTTCTTGGTACCAGAAAAGTCTTGAATAAAAACCTTGACCTTGTTGGTGCGTAGGTACCTTTTGTATAGCTCTCATGTTTAGGAGCTTTGAAATTTGCAGTTGTGCCTCTGCCCTTTGATTTTGTGGCAGGTTCGGCATGCCTCTCATTTTTGGAAGAGTGTGAAATTGAAATTTGTAGCCTCTGTTTATAATGTCCAGTATCCATTTGTCTGTTGTGACAATATGCCAATTGCTTGCAAATAATGCTAGTTTCCCTCCCAAAGGTGCTGCCAGCTGAGACTTGCTTGGCATGGAAATGAGGGAGTCATTGGGTCTGCTTCCTGTATTGTTGTGCACTGTCTTCACCACCTCTTGGTGCTGGAGATTGCCATTGTCTGCCTCTATATGATCCTTGTGATTGCCCTCTGCCCCTTGTGCGTCTGTATCTACCTCTTTGGGGCTTGTCAGTGGCTGGAAAGGACCAGTTTTTTGAAGGCCAATTTCTGCTAAATCGTGGTGGCTGGACCTGTAAGAAAGCTTTGACAGTTTGCATAGATTTGGCTTTTTCTTCCATTTTCCGTAGTATCTCCTCAGCATTAGTACCAAATAGTACATCCTTTTGTAAAGGAGCATCAAGAAGTTTAGCTTTGACATGATCAGGTAAATTTTGTTCCCTAAGCCAGGCATGTCTGCGAATGACTGATCCTGTAGCAGCCGCTCTACTGGAAGCCTCTAGGGCATCATAACCACATTGTAAGGTGTGTTTACCCACTTGCTCCGCACTATGCATCATATCCTGTAACTCTTGTAAATCTGGTTGTTCATGTTGAGACATTTTGTTCCTTAATTGTGATAACAGGTACTGTTGATATTTAATCATATGAAACTGACAGTTTAAGGCCCTCATGGCTAGGGTGGCCGAGGTATATACCTTTTTACCCCACCTTTCTAGAGATCTGGATTCCCTTTCTGCAGGAAGTGGATTCTTGGCAGTGGAGGCCTTTAATCCCTTGGGGCCTTGTAAAATGGTTTCAGGGTCAGCATTATGGCCTTTGTAGAGAAATTGGTGAGAACTGGGTACTCTGTAATACCTATCAGGTTTTACTGGTGCAGGAGGCAGAGAATCAGGGTTAAGGCAAGCCTCCGAATAGACATCATCCAGTACATCCAAAACAGGGGGTATAGCCAGAGGTCTGTGCTGGGGTAACCAAAGAAATTCCCTAAGTCTTTTCTTGGAATCTGAAAAGTCTTGGCCTTCCCAATGGAAGTGTTCCCTCAAGGTGTGCAAGGTTTCCCCAAAAGAAAAATCCTCAGGAGGGGATACAGAAGGAATGGACTGTTCTGCATCCGAATCCTCAAAAGGGGAGTAAGAGTGTTCCTCTGCATCAGAATGTTCTGATAAAATGTATCCCTGATCAGAAGAGGGAGATTCTTCCTCCACTCTGGGACTCTTGTCAGGAGGGGACTGAGAACCTCTGATAAGAGTAATTAGATCCTCAGCCATTTTAAGCATCTGTTTCTTAGGCATGGGTCCAGGAGATGGGCCCTGTGCAACAGGCCTCGTGGGATGCCTGGCTGCTTTGAATTTAGTAAAGGCCTTAATTGAAAAAGAAGATGAGGGCCTAAATACACCATGGGTGGAGGTGGACCTGTCCACATTAGTAGGCTCGACATAAGCAGGGGCTTCGGTTGTAGTCTGGGAAAGGGCCGAGGACCCAGCGGTCTCGAGTACAGAGGATACCGCCAAAGGAGTGTCGTCGGTAGTCAGGGACTGCAAAGGCGTCTCGCTGAGAACCGGACCACGTGTAACCTGTTTTGGCGTGGTGTCGGCGGGGACCGCGGGCCTCGCGTGTCGGTCCTTTTCCTTGCGTTTTTTGGACAAAACGGTAGTCGGAGTGTCCGACGACATTTTATAGTCAAAAGCTTTACCAAAGTAGTGTTGGGCGAACTCCGCCCAACGCTTGATAGTGCGTTTATTGAAGGTAGCGCAAAAGCGACAGCCGAGACGTCGTGGTCTGGGCCCAAACAAGGTATGCAAAGGGAATGGAAATCCTTATGCGGTATTTGCTTCCCACAAGAAATACAATTATTAACTTTTTCTGACATCGGTCTGAGGCAAGAAAAGTTTCCCCAACGGGGTACTTAGCTTTAATGAAGACTTCGGTTCCAATTATTTTCGTAATTCAGGAGCTGGCCGACCGGCACTTGCGAACTGCTTCTGCTTCGGTCACCGCGCGGCAAAAAAGACTGAAGAACATGGCGTCGGCTGTGTCTTATATACTCTGGCCTTACTGACGTCAGAAGAGTAAGCGACGACAACCGACGCCGGACCAAGACTTTGGAATTCGGCCGACCGAGGGACCGCCTGACGGCTGAAAACCCATCTGTGATTACTGCAGCTGTATGCACGATGAACATCCAGATCACATGATCACACATCATTATTAACTACATAGGGTCTTCTTCTCTTCAATCTAGGTCTTAAAGAGACCTTGTCATTCCGTCCACCCTCCTTATCGGCCTGCAAGTTTAAAATCCAAAACAGCTCCCTGTCTTCCATTTGTTAGTGATGTCTCCCATCCTACCAGTATCTACTATCAGCTCAACCACTTGAAATTTAAATGTGTGCTCAACTGAAGTCTCTGTTACATGTTGGGCTAAGGAATTAAATTGCACTGCTTTATATCCCTGGCATGCTCCCTCATTCTTTCCATTAACATCCGGTTGGTCTTTCCTATATAAAATATTTTACAAACACAGCATTGTGCTAGATATACCAGCTCCCTGGATCTGGATGATGCCTCTACCATTAATTTATATTCTCTACCTGTTCTAGGATGTACAAAGACACTGGTTATATTAATTAAGCTACAAAAATTCCAGCTATTACATGGGAAGTTGCCTCTCCTATCACCTATCTGTTGTTCCTTCTTGTCATAACAAAGCAACTTCTTTAGTGAGCTCCTGTCCCTAAAACTAAAAGTGGGATTAGAACCTATGATGCTATTAACATCATAGCCTGGAAGAAACTTTTGCAGAAAAGAGGAAAATCCCAGGATGCAAAAAACTCCCTTACTAGCCTCAGTAAGAAACTGAGATGCCTCATAAAATCCTCCAAAGCTAGTTACGAAAATAAAATTGCCAAAGATTCCAAAGACAACCACAAAGCATTCTATAACTATGTCAAAAATCTAAATGGCAATGCTCAGATCTGCTCTGAGCTAAAACAGAATGGCATTAAATATACTGATCCAAAGGATATTGCCAATATCCTGGCAGATCGATTCAGTGCCAACTTCACCCCCCTCTCACCCCTAAATGGCCCATCTCAATACCGGAAGATTGCCAAATTCCAGTAATAACGGCCACACAGGTACAAAACGCACTCTCTAAAGCCAAGAATACAGCATCCATGGGACCAGATGACATCCCGGGCTGTGTACTACATGAACTACAATATGAACTGGCACCTCACCTAAGTGTCATGTTTAATCATAGCCTCACCTCAGGTTTCGTGCCCACTGAGTGGCGTAGAGCTACAGTTATCCCAATCCACAAGGGGGGATCCACCTTGGATCCCGGAAACTACCGTCCCATCAGTCTGACAAGCCTTATCTGCAAGGCCATGGAGCGTATTATCATGGAACTTATAAACAAAGACATTGGCAACCCTCAAATACCGGACCCCACCCAGTTTGGGTTTGTGAAGGGCCGATCTTGTCTCCTGAACCTGATTATCTTCTTTGAATCAGTCTCCAGAGCCATGGACAAGGGTAAGGTGGTCTACACAGCCTATCTAGACCTTGCCAAGGCCTTTGACACCATCCCCCACTCTGGAATCATAGATAAACTTACTAAGTTGGGCATTAATCCCTATGTCACCCAATGGGTTGCTAAATGGCTTACTGATAGAACCCAGACTATAAAAGTAGCTGACTCCAAATCCAGCTCCAGACAAGTGACAAGTGGAGTACCTCAGGGTTCAGTCCTGGGGCCGCTCTTGTTTGGCATCTACTTCTCTGAAGTACAGGTCAACACTAAGGGACTCTGGCTAACAAAGTTTGCAGATGACTGCAAACTGGGAGCCATTATTGAATCCCCAAATGATGTGGATACTCTACAAAAGGGCCTTACAGAAACAGATGCTTGGTGCCAGAGCCATGGGCTCAAGCTCAATGCCAAGAAATGTATTGTTATCCCTTTGGGAAAAACATTTATCCATGAATTACCATATAGGTGGCAGTACACTAAACACAGAAAGTGTGATAAGAGACTTAGGGACACAGGTGGACAATGGTCTCACGTTCGATAACCACATCGCCACAACAGTCAGGAAATCCTTCTATGTGGCACACCTCATCACGAAGGGCTTTTCATCCAGAAAAAAGGAGGTCATTGTCCCACTGTACTCATCCCTCATTAGACCCATTATAGAATACAACGCCCCTTTTGGTATGTACCTCTCAAGACATCTGCAACAACTGGAAAGGCCTCAGAAATACCTCAGTAAAAGAATCACAGGCCTAAAGCAGATGCCCTACGCTGACCGCCTTAAAAAACTCCAGCTATACTCTGTCGCATATCGTCTACTCAGAGGCGATCTCTGCTTAACATACAAGGCCATGTCAAACCCAGAGCTGTTGGACATGCTACACTTAAAGAAATCCCAATCCCTCAGAGCTACGCTCCAGGGATCTAAACCTTGTCATCACAATAAACAAAACATGCTGGAGGGATAGGTTCCTGACCCAGAGACTCCCCAGACTCTGGAATAGATTGCCCATACATGTCAAGCAGAGTGCCTCTTTGGACCTCTTCAAAAGGAACCTTGACGACTGGATGGGAGAAAGGAAATTCACCCCAGGGATCACGTCAGTCGCCCTGCTAGACAGGGGTCCAGGAAAGTAAATAATGTGGGAAGAAATAGCCAGGGAATTGTTATGGCTAGGCTTGTATAGGCCCTAGGGCTGATAGCCTAGTACCAACCTATGAACCTATAAAATATGCAGTTTCTCCTGACTATATCACACACTTCTGCTATATTACTGGAATAAGACAGACTTTCTTACATAAATATTGCTTTCTGGTTTCTTACATGGTAACAAGGTAGAATAACATGGAGCTGCTAACGTCTTCCTTAAACCTTTTACTTCTTGTATCTGTTTATCTATCTCATAGCTTTTATATCCCCTCTGTAACAATTCCCTTTTCATAACCTCTATTCCCTCATGAAACATATGCTCTACATTATTCAACCTTGAAATTCTCATTGTCTGTCCTCTGATTATATTCCTATATATGTGTGGTGGGTGTAAGCTGTCTCAATGTAATATATGGTTCTTATGACACTCTTTCCTATATGTAATTGTTACAATACCATAAAAGGCATCCTTGTTTAATTTAATATCTAGATACTCAAAACTAGTATCTGAAAACCTCACAGAGAACTTCAGGAATGAGGTGGTACTATGCAGATACTCTAAAAATTTAGCTAGAAGGTCTGTATCTCACATTAACAAAACAAAAACATTGTCAACAAAATGATGATAGAATCTTATATATGATAGAAATTCATTATTCGCTAGCACATATAGGGAACTCCCTCTGTGCTAAAACAGCATTGCCATAACTGTTCGCACAGAGGGTCCCCATACCCATACCTATTTTCTGAAGATGATACTTTTTAATAAACATAAAAACATTGTTTTCTAATATTGTCTCCACAACAGGTAAGGTGGTACACACAGCCTATCTAGATCTCGCCAAGGCTTTCAACACCATCCCCCACTCTGGAATTATAGACAAACTCACTAAACTAGGTATAAATCCCTATGTCACAAGATGGGTTGCCAACTGGCTCACTGACCAAACCCACACTGTGAAAGTAGCAGACTCTAAATCCAACTTCAGACCAGTGACAAGTGGAGTACCACAGGGTTCAGTCCTAGGTCCTCTCCTGTTTGGCATCTACTTCTCTAAAGCACAGGCTAACACAGAAGGTCTTTGGCTAACAAAATTCGCAGACGACTGCAAACTAGGAGCCATAATCAAATCTCCTAACGATGTGGACATCCTACAAAAGGGCCTCACTGAAACAGATGCCTGGTGTCAAAGGCATGGCCTCAAGCTCAATGCCAAAAAGTGCATTGTCATCCCTTTTGGTAAAAACTCTGTACCCATGAACTACCACATAGGCGGTAGTCTACTTAACACCGAAAGTGTGATAAGAGACCTTGGGACACAGGTGGACAGTAGTCTCTCCTTTGATAATCACATCGCCACAGTAGTCAGGAAATCCTTCTACGTGGCACACCTCATCACAAAAGGTTTCTCATCCAGGAAATAAAAGGTCATTGTTCCCCTCTACTCATCACTCATTAGACCCATTATATAGAGTACAACGCCCCTTTTGGTATGTACCTCACAAGACATCTACAACAACTGGAAAGGCCACAGAAATACCTCACAAAGAAGATTACCAGCCTCAAACAGATGCCCTACGCAGACAGTCTCAAAAAACTCCAGCTTTACTCTGTCACATATTGCCTACTCAGAGGCGATCTCTGCCTAACATACAAAGCTATGTCAAACCCAGAACTGTTGGATATGCTCCACGTAAAGAAATCCCAATCCCTCTGAGCTACATGCTCTAGGGACCTAAATCTTGTCACCACAATAAACGAAACATGCTGGAGGGATAGATTCCTGTCTCAGAGACTTCCCATACTCTGGAACAAACTACCTATCTATATCAAACAAAGCTCCTCATTAGCACTCTTCAAGAAAAATCTTGATGATTGGATGGGAGATAAGAAATTCACCCTGGGGATCACTTCTGTGGCTCTGCTTCACAGGGGCACAGGAAAATAATTTTCTTGGGTGGCAAAAGCCAGGGTACCATTTGGCTAGGCTTATATAGGCCCTAGGGCCAATAGCCTAGTACCTACCTATGAACCTATAAGATTATTCTAAGTGGACTATAAGTACTGTATTCCAACAAAAACCCTTTAAGATATTCCAATCCTGTATCATTTGGTATCATAGTAAATAGTGAATATATATCTAAGGTCACAAACAAATAGTTTTCATTAAGCTCACTCTCGGAGCATTCTCTATACAATTCTAACAAGATGTCATTCAAAACAACATTACAGCAGTTTAGAGTTGATCATAGATGTTTCTCAACATACATTGACATTGTTTCAGTAACCCAGCCCTGCCCTGACACAACAGGTCTCAATGGTGGCCTTCTAGGATCTTTATGTATCTTTGGTAGGGCTTGGAAGCTGGGTATTACAGGAAACGCCACTAAACAAAACCTAAAAACCTTGTTCGTTATAGGATTACTTAACTGACTGTCGTTCAAAACATTGTGTACTCCTTTTACAATCCTATCTATCTCCTGTAACATTAAAATAACTGACAGTTTTAGATGCATAAACATAAAATAAACATCTGTCATTGTATTTCACTCCTGGAACTGCTTCATCATGTTTCTGCTGCCATGCAATAACTTCTATCCTTACCCCTAGATGTGCAGTCTAGTACAACATCTGCAATACAGTAAGTGAAGAGGTGGGGAGGGTATCACTTGAAAGAAATGACCATCTCGCCCAACTCGGTCAAAAATCTTAACTCCTTCCAACTACTGAGGATATCATTTCAGAAGTGACCTTACATATGCATTTAAACAGCTCCAGCAGTTGTACTAAGCTACCTCTGGCTACATCAACATAACTCAAAAAGATGAAGCATGTTACCCTGCCTAAATTAATATATACACAGTTTGACAACCTAATTATTGCTACCTGATCTTTTTTTCTTTTTATTCAGGCGCTTCTGTAACCATTCACTGCACCTTTGTGACCTCACCCTTATCAGCAATGAGAATACAAAGCCTTGAACCTGGAGTGAGTGAAGGGGTTTGCTTAAATCTGCAACATCTTATGCAGGTATAAGCCAATTGTATTCCCTGCACCTTGTGGATGATGTGTGTGTGAATATCACAGTAGTTCTGGGCACATCTCAACATCCTGAAAAGAAAAGCATTCAGCTGTTAATGTGCACTGCTTTGATGGTCACTCTGTGAAGAGGATACACTCTTCTTAGGCAAGGAATATGTATGTTTTCTGGTACATTCAGTCCTTCTTCCAGAAACATTCTCATGAAAAAGTAATATCCTAAACTTATTTTTTCCAATGTAAGCAGGAAAGCACTGGCACAATTATATACAGCTTTCTAATCTCTAAACCTCCAGAAGGGTAGAAAAAGTTGTACCCAAGAAGCAAAATTCAAATTCAAACAGAATTAAGTTCTAAATTTTATTTATTTATGCTTTGCTATCCAGGATGTCTAGCTGGCTAATGTTCATTTCTAGAGAAGGCCTTGGCAGAAAAGGCACCACAGTACATAATAAAGCAACTAAAAACAGTACATTGCAAATAAATGCATGTTGAGTCCTGCATAAATGGAATTAATAGAAGACTTTATCAGGAATGGTTTGTACAATACTAACAAGGTGAATTTGTAAATACCTATCCAATCATCCAGTTCCCATCTAGAAGAAGATCATGGATCACATGCTTAATTTGTAGTGGGAGTCTGTTTCAGAGTTGGGGAAGGCACTGCGCAATGAACCTTTCGAAACCTCATTTTATCTACCTGCTGGTGAAAACTCACTTGTCCTTACTTTTGGTGTCACAGTGTGGCATCATACCAGACGAGTATATCATTCAGACTCTCAAAAACTGTAGAAAATCGTAATGGGCCTCCAACCAATGCTCAGTGAGGATGACAAGTTGAGAGACATTTTTCAGGCACTCGCTCTGCTGTCATTTAACTCCCCACCAAAAATAAAGAATCTTCTGGTCAGAAGCACACACAAAGTGCAGCAGAGCACAGATCAGAATGGCATAAAACCTGAACCCATCAAAGATGCAAAACATGTCACATGATTTGTACAGCTTCTAACATAATTTCACAGAACAGAAGTTTGAAAGTACAGGGTTCATTTACATGCACTTCTAACAATGTGGTTCATCTAATCAAATGCAGGAAATGTTCAGAGGCAGGTTACATGGGTGAGACAGGCGAGCCACCCAGAACTAGGACGAAAGTCCACAGATGCAGTTACAAACAGAACTGACAAGCCAGTACCAGCACACTTTTCCCATTCTGATCATTCTTTATTAGATATGACTGTTATGGTTCTTACAGGACATGCCCACACACCTGTGGAAAGAAGACCATTGGAGACTAAGTTAATTTAATTGCTCAGTCTGAGAGTTAGTGATCTGATCCTGGATAATGGTTTTATAAGATACATTATGAGCTCTAGATGATTGTCACTGTTGAAGTGACATCCCAACTTCATGTCCAAAAATGGGAAAAAGGGGTTGTGAGTGAATGGATGGATGGATATTACCTAACTTTTCCTTTTTAGCAAATAACAGTGTATATAACTAAGGTATACTGAAGAGTAACAATTATTTTCTTTTATTTTTATAGAAATGCATGATATATGATGAATTTATTCTGAATCCAAACTGCTATTTCAGAATATTAACAGTAACTGTTAACATTACTGAGGTCTATGTTTTAGCACCCAAGCTTTATTCATGCCAAGAGTAGTTACTTTTACATAATGCAACACTATGGTCAGAACAGTAGTAACCATAAACTCAACAGTCAGTAAAGCTTTAATGTTCAGACAATTTTTATGGTATAACAAACCTCTGCCCAATTCTATTGTTCTTCAGAAAAAGAGAACCTTTATTAAGTTGACGTAACACCACCATTTGCTTTTCACCTTCTTTCTGTCATTCTCTCACTTAGCTAAACCCCAGCCTGTGTAGGGTATTAAATGCATACATCTATAAACTCTAACCCTGTATCTTATTTTCTCTGCAGTCCTTGCCTTTCTCATCATTGTGAACTGGACATTACTGCTAATTCATACTTCTGTACACCAAAACATCTGTCTTATTAAGAGTATTTGTTTAGACAGAGCAGCTTACAAATTATAATGTCTTGTTTTCCTTCTCTGGATTTAACTATCTGCATACACATCTCTTGTTTTGAGATTTATTACATAATTAAATGTCAAAGCAGTCTCTTCATGTTATCTTCTCCAGTAAATGGACACTAACTCTAATGTAACATGCCAAACTTTTATTCTTATAGTATGTCACAACGATCTGTCTTGTACAGTTTCAGAGTCTCTCCCTTACTTACACAGATACACACACACATGCACACACGCACACACACACACACACACACACACACACACACACACACACACACACACACACACACACACACACACACACACACACACACACACACACACACACACACACACAAAACGTCTGTCTCCTAGGTGTAGTCTGAGCTGCAATATTTTTTCCCACACTAGCATTCTTCAGGAGTTCTTTTTTTAGGGGGTTACAAATAAATTATATACTTGCCTTTCTAAGCACAAGTGGATATTTAAGCACTGCATATAACATTAGTAACTTAACTTCTGATGAAGGGCTCATGCCAGCTCAAAAGCTTGAGTAATTGTAAAATACATGTTGGCCCATTAAAAGGTATTACATCATGTCAGTTTTTTCTGTTACTGTACCAACATGTCATTTCTTTAATTTTTTTCTCCCAGTATAGCATGATGAGATTTGACAAAAAGGACATAAAATATAATTACAAAATAAATGCTCATGTCATGAAAAAAACTCTATATTTAAACACTTAGGAACAGTGGTAGACAATTTAAACTTGGCGTATATATGCCAAAAATCAGAAAATCATATATGTCCCATCTAATTTTATCAGACCAGTTCAGTCACTTCAAAGAAATCAACTTACTACATGTCTCATCGCGGATTTGATTCATTCATGAATATAATGTTGCCAACACAGGATATGAGAACCTAATATGAAAAATAAATATACTTAATAGAAAACAAATGTGACCACTACATTATACAGCACCATCCAAGACAGTGTAAAATGTTTTTACCCATTTTTCAAGTTTGTGCGGTCCTGGAGGTAGTATATTTCATTTCCTGGGGTGTAAGTGGTGCTGTGGTAGCGTTGTTCCCTCACAGTTAGACATTGCCCATTCGATTCTCAGTTAGAGCATCTTCTGTGTGGTGACATGCGTGGATGGGCATTCCTTCATTGAAGGTTGTGCATTAGGCCCGGCAAGCCAGCACGTAAAACTCTACTGCCAATCATTAGTGGACCGGAGTTCTGCTGTGGCGACCCCTAACCGGGAAAAGCCGAAAGACACAAACAAAGGGCAGAACCCCCATATAAAAAGTTATATATTTGTTCTTCTTTTTGTAATCACAAATGCAACCTATTGGTTTATTTTTGCAATTACCTTTCTGCAGTGATATTATTGGTGATTAATGGTAATCATCAATGAGTTTGTCTGATGTTTTGCATTTTGATCAAACTCATCAGGGAAACCCACCATGACTGGCCCCAAAATCCGGACCGAACCACAAAAGGAGGGGGAGTATCCATATTCATAAAGGATACCCACACCTCCAGGTTAGTGGCAACGCACGAAGCATCGGAGACCATCCAGGTGCAATTAACCATAGGTAAAACTGCCCTACAGTTTGTAACATGCTACAGACCACCTTCTCAAACTCAGGAAACCCACACAGCCTTCCTGAAGACACTGGAGAGTATGAATGTCTCTCCAAACACCATCATATTGGGTGACTTCAACTACCCAAACATAGACTGGGAACATTACTCAAGCCCCAACACCCTAGCCCAAAGGTTCCTTGAGTTCATAAACTCAAATGCTATGGAACAACTAGTCACCATTCCCACAAGAGGAGAAAATATACTAGACATGATCATCACAAACATGGGGACAAAATGCTCCACTACGGGAGTATATCCCTCATTGGTGACGTCAGATCATAAATTAATCTCACTGGAGATCCACATCCCGCCCCACCCCAGCAAAAAGACCACAGTGAAGAACTTCTCAAAAGCAAACTTCACACTTCTTAAGACTGGAGTGGTATCCTTCAAGGCGCCCGAGCCAGTGGAAACCACAACCCACGCTGCTGAAACCCTTACAAATGCCTTCTACGAGCACCTCCAGGAATGTATGGATCAAGCAATCCCTAATAAAATCAAGACCCTTTCCACCAAAGGCAGGTGCCGGTCTGGTGGACCCCAGCCATAAACAAACTCTACAACAAGAGGAGAAAGCTACTACATGACAGAGCAAAATCCCTAAAAGCGAAGGCATCTCTGATCAATACTAGCAAAACACTACGATCACTCATAAAATCATCCAAGGCCAACTTTGAGAGAAAAATCGCTAATCACACAAAAGACAATCATAAAGCCTTCTTTAGCTATGTTAGAAACCTGGGTGGAAACTCCCAGATATGCTCAGAATTAGTCCAAAATGATAAAAAAATCACTGAACCCACAGACATTGCCAACATACTGGCAGACAGGTTCAGTGCAAATTTCTCCCCTCCCTCGCCCAGAAAAGGAGAAATATCTATCCCACCAGAGTCTAGCCTCCCAAACATCTCAGATGCCCAGGTGAGAGCTGCTCTCTCTAAAGCAAAAACACAGCAACAATGGGACAGGACGGTGTAGCCGGGTGTATGCTACATGAACTGAAGGAGGAACTAAAACCGCACATAAGGCTGCTGTTTAATCTTAGCCTTACTACAGGATCGTTACCCAAAGAATGGCGTCGGCAACTGTGGTCCCACTCCACAAAGGCGGTGCTTCTACGGACCCTGGAAATTACCACCCCATAAGCTTGATGAGCCTTGTCTGCAAAGCTATGGAGAGGATCATAATGGAACTCATAAATAAAGACATTGGGGACCTACAGACACTGGATCCTACCCAATTTGGCTTTGTCAAGGGCAGATCCTGCCTCTTGAACTTGGTCGACCTTTTTGAAACAGCCACTAAGGCCATTGATGAGGGTAAGGCAGTTCACACAGCCTACCTTGACCTAGCAAAAGCGTTGACACAATACCCCACTCTGGCATCATAGAAAAGCTCACCAGCTTAGATGTAAACCCATATGTCACAAGATGGGTTGCAAACTGGCTCAAGGACAGAACACACAGGGTTAGAGTTGCTGGTGCCATGTCAGACTCTAAGCCGGTCACGGCGGTGTCCCACAGGGCTCAGTCCTGGGCCCCTCTTGTTCGGCATTTATTTTTCTGAAGTGCAGGCAAACATAGGGGATTGTGGCTGACAAAATTTGCAGATGACTGCAAACTGGGCACCATAATTGACACTCCATCAGACACAGACATCCTCCAGAAAGGTCTCATAGAAATGGATAACTGGTGCCAGAGCCATGGCCTTAAGCTAAATGCCAAAATGTATAGTCATACCCTTTGGGAAAAACAAGGTAACCCCTAATTACCACATAGGTGGTAATCCATTAAACACTGGAGAAGTTATCAGGGACCTGGGGACCCAAGTTGACAGTAACCTCTCTTTTGACACTCACATTGCCAAAGTGGTTAGGAAGACCTTCTACATTGCCCACCTGATCATGAAGGAATTCACATCCAGATCAGGAGAGGTCATTGTACCCCTGTACTCTTCACTTATCAGACCAATGATTGAGTACAACGCCCCATTCGGAATGTACCTTACCCGACACCTGCAGCAGTTGGAAAGACCCCAAAAGTTCCTCACCAAAAGGATAAAGGGGCTCAAACATATGTCATACGATGCCCGACTGAAGAAACTCCAGCTCTATTCAGTCGCATACCGTCTGCTCAGAGGTGATCTGTGCCTGACATACAAGGCCATGTCCAACCCGGAATTAATGGACATGCTCCACCTCAAAAAATCCAAATCCACCATAGCCACGAGAGCAAGAGACTTAAACCTCAACACAGATATAAATAGGATGTGCTGGAGGGACAGATTCATCACCCAGAGACTCCCTACACTATGGAACAGAATCCCAGTCCATGTGAGGCAGAGCCCCTCACTGACTCTGTTCAAGAGAAATCTTGACGAGTGGATGGGAGATCGTAGGTTTACCCCGGGAATCATCTCTGTATCACTGCTGGACAGAGGCACAGCAAACTAATGGGTATAGTATTCTCATCCAAAGGGGTGGTGAAAGCCACACACACTCTGGCTAGGCTTATAAATGCCCTAGGGCAGATAGCCTAGTATGAACCTATGAACCTATGACTAAATGTAGACAAAATCATACCATCGGTACATCAATCTTTTATAACTGTGATACTCGCTTTAAAAACTGATGGGGATATATTAACCAGTAATAGCTTTTCTGTCACCATGGATACAGCCATCAAGCTATACTCTATCAGAGGAGGTTCAAAGCTCTGATGTGATACTTTCTGGATACACCAGTTTATCTAACATGGAGATGTAATAGTAGTACTCGTCACTGACTCAACAGCAGCACCTATCAGCAATTTTTTGGTGGTGCCATTGGGGGCTGCAGCAGCCTCCACCCCTCTTTCTTATATGGATCAGTTGGGGTTCAATAAACCCTGAATTCAAATTATATTTTAAGAAACTACACGAAAATAATAATTTAAGAAATTATATTATCTGATTTCACAACTTATTCTCAGATTATCTGTTTCTCACATGGCTAAGGATAAAGACAGTTAATGGACTTCTTTAATGTTAATATTAGTAGCAACCGCTCTGGGTTTGATGCACAGTACAACCAACAGATCACCTTTCTGAGTATAACTGTAACCACCATACATGTAATACTGAAATTTCATATAAAGGGTACAGTATGTTGCAGCCAATAAAAAAGTGAACTGTTCTTGACAGATAATGCAGCTGGAGCCACGATCACTCAATTACAAAATTAAAAAAAAAATGAAACATGGCTTTGTAGGGATTTGGCTAGATTTAAGCCATTTTCTAAATGAATAATGAATCTGAGAAGCAAGGGTTCAAAGCAGTTTTGCCCATAACTTATTTTAGGACCATTTGTTTCTATGGTATTCATCTGGTATGATAACTGCCACGGGACTGAACAGTGAAGGTTCTGCTATAACATCAAGACTATGTGCTTACTTTAAATGCACCATCTGTCACTGACAAATATACTAACCTAAGAATATTTTAAACAAGTTAGTTAAATTACAATGATGTGCAAGATAGGAGAGATCAGTTAACTTGGCTTAAGATAATGTCAAACTGGACTTGACTACATTTGCTTTGGTGAAAAAAGTATCATTATACAAGGAAGGCTGTAGGTCACAGACAACAAGCTTTATGCTGCTGACATGATAGTCAAAGGTGTACTTAAAGGAAGTGAAGATGCCAATGGGTTGCCCTTTTAAAGTGAAACTGTCAAAGGAGCTGTACTTGATTGTGCATTTCAACAAGGGATAGCTTGCAACCTAAATCCCCTGGGTTGCCTCTCAAGAGTAGCAAACTCCCTGTGAAAGCAGCACTGAAAAGGATCAACAAAGAGAGGAGGAACACGTTGCCAATAGTTCAAATGACTACATTTTTATTGACATATGATCTACTGCTTGTACTTGTCTGAAATATACATTAGCTGAATGAGGCTGCCTCAGCCAGGGTTTGCCCTTGCCTCAGGCACAGTGACCTTGGAAATTATTATACTAAGCACATCCTGCAACCTCTCTGTAGGTGTGAGCATGCATGCCAAATCCTGTGTCAAGATAAAAGCCTATAAATATCTACAGCTAAGATGGAGTGAAGCTGCTCTTTGCAAAGTTCACAATAATTCTAAAAAAGTTTAAGATATCCAGAAGTCTCTCTGCCCAGTAAGGCTACCCATGGCATCAGTCACAACACTTTTAAATTTTTGGTTCCCCACAGATTACAAGTTAGGGTTTCTGTTACACTGTTTATTCCTCTAGCTCAGGGGTTCATAGGTTCATACTAGGCTATCTGCCCTATGGCATTTATAAGCCTAGCCAGAATGTGTTTGGCTTTCGCCACCCATTTTAAATTTATTTTGCTATGCCCTTTTTTGAGGTTAGTATACTGTGCTTCTGTCTAACAGTGACACAGAAGTGATACCCGGGGTAAACCTACAATCTCCCATCCACTCATCAAGATTCCTCTTGAAGAGAGTCAATGAGGGACTCTGCCTAACCTGGACTGGGATTTTATTCCAGAGTGAAGGGAGCCCCTGGGTTATGAATCTGTCCCTCCAGCATGTCCTATTTATTTCAGTGCTGAGGTTCAAGACTCTCGAGCGCGTAGCTCGATGGGATTTGGATTTTCTGAGGTGCAGCATGTCCATTAATTCGGGTTGGACATGGCTTTATCGTCAGGCACAGATCGCCTCTGAACAGGCGGTATGCCACTGAGTAGAGCTGGAGTTTCTTTAACCGGGCAGCATATGGCATCTGTTTGAGCCCTTTGATCCTCTTGGTGAGGTACTTTAGGGGTCTTTCCAGTTGCTGCAGGTGTCTGGTAAGGTACATCCCAAAAGGGGCATTGTACTCAATTATGGGCCTGATGAGGGATGAGTAAAGAGGCACGATGACCTCCCTGATCTAGATGTGAATCCCTTCATGATTAGGTGGGCTATATAAAATGTTTTTCTAACCACTTTGGCCAAGTGGTTGTCAAATGAGAGATTGCTATCAACTTGGGTACCCAGGTCCCTAATTACTTCTTCTGTACTTAATGGATTACCACCTATGTGGTAATTTGTGGCACTTTGTTTTGCCAAAGGGATGACTATACACTTTTGGCATTTAGCTTGAGGCCATGGCTCTGGCACCAGTTGTCTGTTTCTATGAGGCCCTTTTGGAGGATGCTTGTGTCGGCTGGAGAGTCGATTATGGCACCCAGTTTACAGTCATCTGTGAACTTGGTCAGCCACAGTCCTTCCGTGTTGGCCTGTACCTCAGAGAAATATATACCGAACAAGAGAGGTCCCAGGACTGAGCCTTGTGGGACACCACTTGTAACTGGTTTGGAGTCTGACATGGCTCCAGCAATTCTAACCATGTGGGTTCTGTCCTTGAGCCAGTTTGCAATCCATCTAGTGACATAGGGGTTTATATTTAAGCTGGTGAGCTTATCTATAATGCCCGAGTGGGGTATTGTATAGAAGGCTTTTGCGAGGTCCAGGTAGGCTGTGTGGACCACCTTCCCCTCGTCAATGGCCTTGGTGACTGTTTCAAAGAAATCAACCAGGTTTAAGAGGCAGGATTTGCCCTTAACAAAGCCAAACTGGGTAGGATCCAGTGTCTGTAGGTCCCCAATATCTTTATTTATGAGGTCCATGATGATCCTTTCCATAGCTTTGCAAACCAAGCTAGTCAGGCTTATGGGGCGATAGTTTCCAGGATCCATTGAGGCATCACCTTTATGGAGAGGGACCACTGTTGCTGTACACCACTCTTTGGGCACATATCCTGTAGTAAGGCTGAGACTGAACAGTAGTTTTATGTTTGGGTTTAGCTCTTCTTGGAGTTCATGTAGGACGCAGCGCGGGACACCGTCTGGTCCCATTGATGCTGTGTTTTTTGCTTTGGAGAGGGCGGCTCTTACCTGAGCATCTGAGATGTCAGGGGGGCAGCACTCTGCTGGGACAGATATTTGCCCTTTTGGTGGGGGGGGGGGGAGAAGTTTGTGCTGAACCTGTCAGCTAGGATGTTGGCAATGTCTGTGGGTTTGGTGTATTTTTGTCATTTTGGACTAATTCTGAGCATATCTGGGAATTACCACCCAGGTTCCTAACATAACTAAAGAAAGCCTTGTGATTATCCTTAGTGTCCTGTGCAATTTTTCTCTCGAAGCTGGCCTTAGACAATTTTATGAGTGCCCGTAGTTTTTGCTAATACTGATCAGTGATGCCTTCCCTTTTTGGGGTTTTGCTCTATCATTTAGTAGCTTCCTCCTTCTATTGTATAGTTTGTTTATGGCTGGGGTCCACCAGACAGGGGGTCTGCCTTTGGAGGATTGGGTCTTGGTTTTATTTGGGATCGCATGATCCATGCATTCCTGAAGGTGTTCATAGAATGCGTTTATAAAGGATTCTGCGGTCTGGGCCGTATTTTCCACAGGCCGGGGCCCTTTGAGGGATTCCACCTCGGGTTTGAGGAGTGTGAAATTTGCTTTAGAAGTTTTCACTGTGGTTTTCTGGGCAGGGGGTGGGGTCGGGATGTGAATATCCAGTGAGATTAGTTTATGGTCTGATCTTACCGGTGAGGGATACACTTCTGGTCTGGAGCATAGAGTCCCCCATGTTGGTGATGATCAGGTCCAGTATGTTTTCCCCTCTTGTGGGAGTGGTAACAAGTTGTTCCATATCATTTGAGTTTATAAATTCTAGGAACCTTTGGGCTAGGGTGTTGGAGCTAGAGTAATGCTCCCAGTCTATGTTTGGGTAGCTGAAGTCGCCCAATATAATGGTGTTTGGAGAGACCTTCATTAGAGCATTGGTTTAGTAAATCAGGGGTCAGGAGTTCAAATTTCATCAAGGCCTCTACTTTTTGTTTAGTATCCTGGCTAGCTCAGTCAACAGAGCATGAAACTCAATCTCAGGGTAGTGGGTTCGAGCACCACACTGGGTAAATTCCTTTTTCTGGACCCAGGAAGTTAGGATTGGTGAAATTACCTCCTCAAAGAGGCCACTTATCAGTGGAGTCCCTCAAGGTTCTGTGCTGGGCCCGCTCCTCTTTGGCATCTATTTCTCAGATGTCAAGGGCAATGTCAAAGGTCTGTGGCTGACCAAGTTCGCAGATGACTGCTAACTGGGAGCAGTCATAAAACCCATCTTACAAGAGGGTCTAAAACAGACAAATGACTGGTGCTAAAACCATGGCTTAAAATTCATTGCAAAAAAATACATTATAGTACTTTTTGGGAAGTTGGCCACCCAAAGAAACTACATCATTAATTAAAACACCCCCAAGAGCCGACCCACTAGTCAGAGATCTGGGAACACATGTAGACAGTAACCTGGCCTTCGACCAATATGTGTCCAAGGTAGTAAAGAAATCCTTCTATGTTGCTCAACTTATATGTAAGTGTATGGCATCTAGGTCCAGGGAAGTCATCATACATCGTATTGGCCATCGTCAGACCCATCACTGAGTATAATGTTCCCTTCGGTATGTACCCAACCAGACACATGGAGCAACTGGAATATCCACAAAGGTTGCTTAGAAAAATACATGGCATAAACACAATGCCCTACGTGGATCACTTCAAAGCCCTATTCCTACAAACTACTGAGAGGTGATCTATGTCTGGGATACAAGGCATCCACGGATCCCGCTCTGATAAAACTTTTGAACATCCATAAAACAAACAGCATCAGAACTACTAGATCTAAAGGCCTAAATTTTGCTTGCAATATAAATAGGACATGATGGAGAGATAGATATGTACCTCAGAGAATTCTCTTTCTCTGGAGCAGGCCCCCCATTCATATGAAACAAAGTCCATCCATAACCCTAATTAAGTGCAACTTGAACCACTGGATGGTAACTCGAAACTTCACCCCCGGTCTGGCATCCACATCTCTGATAGACAGGGGCAGTCAGTAAATCATGTCATAACCAATAATCAGCCCTATATAAATGTCTAAAGCATATGACTTGTGCAACACATACGGTTTGCACAGCTACGTCGTTAGCCTAGTATACACCTATATACCTATGAACTTCTAAGAGTGACAGCCATTACCACTGGCCCATTCATTCACTGAGAGGTAAAACATGATTACAGAACAGTCACTCTGTCAGCCATCAGGGCTTTTTTCTGCTATGGCCTTATCTCTGTCCCCTGGTGGCTGACATGAATACTCACATCTCTGTGGAAGGCCCAGCTATACTCCAAACAAAGTCAGGTAGTCGGATAAAGGCTGGAACACCACCAACAGTAAAATGTAAAAGAAAAACTGGAGCTCTGGACACCATAGCTTAAAACTTTAATAAATTTAATTAGAAAAGGTCAGCGCTTTCCCGGAAAACCCGCTTCTTTAGACCATACAAAAAGTTACACAAAACACTCACATATATATATATATATATATATACATATATATAGATATATATATATATATATATATATATATATATATATATATATATAAAACAAAATTAAGACATTCTCCAATGAAAACAAACTTCCAATCTAAAACTGGAGCAAAGAACTGGCCAGTAAAGATGTGTTATTATTACACACCCCTTTAAAAACAAGAATATTAAAACAGTGACATGGAAAACTTATCAGAACCAATAGCATCATGAAAAAGGTACACACCTCTCTGACATTTAAATATTAATGTTTAAGGGGCCGAGACTTAAGAACCAGCTTCAAAGACACATGTTCATTCAGTCCTGGAAATACATTTCCTTTTAAAAGAAGTATCCATTTCATTTCTGTCTTTTCAGTGATATCCTTAAAGTTGCCACCCCTCAAATTTTCAGACGCTAATTCTAATACAAGAAACTTAAAACTGTGCCTGCTCCCGTTCTCTATAACATGTTGAGCTAATGCACTCGTACTCTTCTGATTACGTATGTTCCCCATGTGTTCTAGAATCCTTTCTTTATGCATTCTATTGGTCTTCTTGATGTACAAAGCTTCACACATCGTGCATTTAGCGTAATATATTAAATTCCTGGTCTTACAATTGGCATAACAATCAAAACTAATTTCTTCCTTAGTTTGTGAGTGTACTAGAGAGGGACGACTCCAAATATATTGACGAGCCTTACATAGTCTAGACCGAAACGTCCCACAGCTATCTGATACATCAAAAGGCATCTGCTCAAAATTCTTATAGCATAACAGTCACTTCAGCGACGAGTTATTTCTAAATGAAAACGGGTTTATCATCTAAAACTCTCCTGAGATCCAAATTAAGTAATAAAAGTAGCCAATATTTCTTAATAGCCTCACAAGTAATGTTAATATTACTTGAATACGTAAGAAGAAGCCTATTCTTATTGGAGCATTTACTTATCTGTTTAGGTACCACAGCTACTTCTTCAGCTGAGTCTGAAAAATATGGTCTCCTCACAGTATCTCGAACAGACCATGCCTCTGTTAGACTTTTGTTTACATCACTTACAGTATACCCCCGTTCTAAGAAATCCTTCTTCATGTTACTCAAAGTAAAATGCAACTCCAGATCAGTGTGGATTCACATGGCTCTTAAAAACTGTCCCTTAAGGACATTCCTAGTCACATGATCATGGTGCATACTGGTTTTATGTAATAAAGCATTCTTTCTGCATGGCTTTCTATAAATCCTTGTGCTAAATCTTTTACCTTCATCAATTTTAACACACACAGCTAAAAATTCTATTGATTTATCAGAAACGTCATGGTGCCATGAAGGTAATTAAAAAAAAAAAAACAGTCAAGTCATCTAAACTGCCAGTCCACACAAAAAAACACAATCATTCACAAATCTCCTGCAAAAAGTGAAATACTGTGTATAACAGTTACCGTTGAAAACATGAACTTGCTCCCAGTGGGCTAAAACAGGGTTGCAGTAGCTATTAGCACAAGCTGTGCCCATAGCTACACCAACTCTTTGGAGAAAAAATTCAATTTGAAATATAAAAACATAGTTTTCTAAAATCAAATCAATCAAAAATACAAATCAAATGTATCTTCCCAACTGTGAAATCAGTGTTCTTACTTAAATATATCCTCACATTCTGTACACCTAAATCATTAGGAATAACAGTGAACAAAGACATCACATCAAGTGTCACTAAATACACATCGTTATCCCTAGCATATCATCAATACCATTGGTAGAAATCATTCAAAAAAATCTTAGTATTTTTAAGCACAATATCAATATTGTCCAACACTTTCCTTAAATTTATTTCAACAAAAATCGAAAGTGGCTCTGTGACCCATCCCCCTGCTGGACACAATTGGATGCATGGATGGTTCATGGGCATCTTTGTGGACCTTAGGAAGTCCATATAAAATCGGGGTGACAGGATGTTCCACTGTAAAATATTCAAACAATTCTTGTTCAATAGAGCCGTCTATCAACAAATCATATACTAAAAACATGTACTCTATCAATAACACTTGTAACAAAACCCTTGCAATACATGACAGTGTCAGACAACATTTCAAACATGCTGTTTAAATAAAATTCAACCACTGCCCCTCCTTTATCACATGGATGTATGACTAGGTAGGGAGCTGAATGTAGCTCATACAAAGCCCAGCTATACCCTCCCCCAATGTATGCATGCTTCCACATACATGCTGCAGACAGCTAACATCACCATCTTGGATGGACCAAGCTGTCTACAGCACTATTTGTTGCCTGCAAGCCTCTGCCTGTATGGTGGTGAATGCCCAACTGGAACCACCAATTCCACCCATCAGGATGGGCAACCAGTATTGGCCGCTCATTTCCACTTTCTCCCACCCAGTTCTTTCATCATGTGTCATTAGGTGAACTGAAGTCATCTGGGACATGGTAAGGCAATCATCCCTCTATGTCACCAAACCATGTGCTTTGTCAACTATTTGTTGAAACAGGAGGGCATCCTAGTGCACTGTATCTTCAAAAGGTAGGTTACATCAAACTTGCATTTTTGTACATACCACTGTAGCAGCAGGAAGGCTGAAGATAATGGTGAGAAACTGGCAATGACTGTCTCACAGCTGGAAATGTCAGTACTTTTATGACAGCTTTGCAATCTTTATATGCAGTAAAAGTTTTCAGATGGTCTACAGATAACATATATTCTCCTCTTAATAGACATGGTGGAAATGACTGAAGGGTGACCAACTATGTGGAAGGACTTTTTTGGAATAAAGTTAATGAGGACATTCCATTCCAGAAATGGGTCAGACATACCTTCTTTTGTCAAAAATTAATCTAAAATAATTATCTGAAACCTTACTGGTCCTGTGGGCCTTCCAGATTCTTCTTTCTTTGGAGAGCTTTTGCAGTGACTTCTTTGCTTGATTTTTTTTTCTGATGAAAGTGAACATCTGAAAGAAACTAAGAGGCAGCATGAGGGGGAAAATGTCATTCAACAGCCTTCAGCTATGATCACCCTTTACCATATCTGTAATGATGTTAAAATATTCCAAGGTATGAAAACAGCACTTTCCTCCAATCAAATGCACCTAGGGTTGCTTGGTGTAGGACTCAATGTTACTATGGACCACCACAGAGTTGCCAGTGGGAAATCTAAAACCTGGGCTTAGCCGTTGAACCCCAAATGGGGAGAACATTGCTAACAGCAAAAGGACTCTTGTTACTGGTGCTATCACTCTCAGAGGGAATCAAACCCTCTGCTGACTTTTCTTTATCTTGCTGCATGAATAAGTGTGAAATCTCACCCCAGCAGATGTGATGGTTTGAGTATTTTTCCTTTCTAGCTTTTTAAGAAGTCATCAATTTACAGACCAACAACAGAAATCCCCAAAAGAGGAATCACTAAATAACATTTTAGTGTCTTTGGAAAACATAGGTGAAGCCAACAGTTCTGGATTCTGTACACTGATGGTCTTTGGAGTAGCTGCTGATGTCTGCGTCTTAATAGTCTGCATTAATGAATTACTAGGTATCCCCTCCATAGCATGCTACATTTTGTTCAATAAGCCTCAGTGAAAAAAACAGCATAGGTATAAAACAGCTCAGTGTATCTTCAAAAATACAGTGGAAAATGTGAACATGATAGAGCTGTCAAACCTGACTGGAGCCTTGGTTTCCTTGTCAGGGAGATGGATGCCAGAGACCCCAGGAGTGAGGCTCCTCTTAAGGGTCATTGCAAAGACAGTCACACTGAGCTTTAAGGTGCCCGTCCACAAAGAATACTCTTTGGAGGCACAAAAGGTGTGCTTGGCCTTCAGACAGACAACAGCCTTTCTACCTTTGCACTCATCAGCATTGCCAAAGTTTAAGCAGATTTTTGTTTTAATATTATACTTTGTATTCAAGCAACAAAGATTGTCTGCCCACTTTCAGAGTTTGCTTACCACAGCAGCACTTTGTCACTGAATATGTTAATACATAAATGGGCCTAAATCTGCAACAAATCAACTCTAAAGTCAGAAAAAGTAGTGCTATTCTGACTCTTTCACCTGATGAACTTAGGGCTGAACTAGATAAAATAAAAGAAGCTTTCCACCACACAGAAAAGTCCTAAAATACTTTCTAAAATCTAAATGCAGCAGTAGAGGCTTTTAAATCCACCTACAGCTTCTTCATGCTCAGAAAGAATGCATGAAGCAAGAGGAAGCAGGCCATTACGGAATAAACCAGGGGAGCCACTTCCAATCATGTGCAGACAGGTGATCTGCTGTGGTGACCTCTAACTGGGAAAAAGCCAAAAGAAGAAACAGAAGAAGTTTAAACATTCTGGCATTATTCTATGAACGAGTAGTCCTAACACTTGCAGCATAATCCCAGCCACAGCAGTACATTATCAGATTCTTTTTTTCTTAATTTAGTAATACTGTATGTACACACATGTATCACATGAAAGTTCAGAGTCAAATGATTTGCTGGCACATGTACAGCAAACCTCAACCTCTCAGTTTCCAAAATCAAAACGGGAGACCTTTGAACAACACAACATAAGATCCAAAATCACAGCAATTAAAATGTGATTATGTGTACAGTTGCAGCCCTAGAGGCAGGGGCATAGTGCTTCTATTTTCCTTCTTCAGGTGATGCAAACTATAAAATTATGATCCTTGTGGTTCAAATGCATGCATGCTTTAATTATGCAGAATGTATCCCCTCCCACCCACAACCCCAAAAAGTGCATTTTATGGACAGTACAACTTTTCAGTAAGGAAATGTTCATTAAATGATAGCTTAAGGAAACAAAAAATGGGTATCAGCATTGTCAGAACAAAAACATTAAGCCATTTAGTGACATATATAACCATGAAAGAAGATAAACATGTTAACTTTGTAATGAGGCTTATAGTAAAGTATCTGAACTTATTTGCAAACTTTTAAAACAAACAGAAAACCTGTATGGGGTGATTAATTAATCTAACTGCAGTCAACATCTGTAATGGCTCATTAAATAGGTGGAGGGTTGGGAGGGTGGCCTAATGGTTAAGGTGTTTGCCTTAAAAACACAAGGTGCAGGGTTTGAGTCTCACAAGGGATAATTGGCTAGGTTTAAAAAAATGGCTCGCAAGGGCAACTAGCCTAATACTACTCTATTAGTCTTGGGTTTGGAGGGTGGCCTAATGGTTAAGGTGTTTGCCTTAAAAACACAAGGTGCAGGGTTTGAGTCTCACAAGGGATAATTGGCTAGGTTTAAAAAAATGGCTCGCAAGGGCAACTAGCCTAATACTACTCTATTAGTCTTGGGTTTGGAGGGTGGCCTAATGGTTAAGGTGTTTGCCTTGTAAGCACAAGGTGCAAGGTTTGAGTCTCACAAGGGATAATTGGCTAGGCTTAAAATGTCTCGCAAGGGCAGTTAGCTTAGTATGAACCTATGAACCTATAATATATGCATGCTATTTAAAACCACAGCACATCTTGTTTTTTTTTCCCTAGGGCCACAGAGAAAGTACATTTGTGTACAGTCTTATCAAGTGGGTACCATCAATAATTCCACCTTATGGTTCGAAGAATAATAATTCCAAAACTGACTCGACACCAAAATGGTTCAAAGCTTTATTACATAAAACAACTTCAGATTTAGCGCTTTCGTCTCCTTACCGGAGACCTCTTCAGAATCAATTAATAACCACTGACATCCCATATTTATACCATACTAATCACAGTTAATTGCCTTCAATAAGTCAATTCACGTAAATGAAATCAATTGTCTTAAAAAATCTTTGTATCAAAAACTGTCCCAAACCATTTTGGTGTCGAGTCCGTTTTGGAATTACTATTCTTCGAACCATAAGGTGGAATTATTGGTGGTACCCACTTGATAAGGAGGACTGCCTTCATTGATCCGGGAAGCTGAGTTGCAGTTTGCTTTATACTACTTGTTTACATTTCTTTTATATTTGTGTACACTTACCATAAATGTAGATGTTCGAGTGTACCCGAATACCAGAGTCAATGTTTTTCTGCATTGGCGGCCGAGGGCTACCACAGCAGAGATAACCCACAGCTGATGACTGCAACAGTGAAACATGAAGATCATCATAAGCTTAAAATACTAACTTAAAATGAGTACAGTCTAGCCAATCAGGCAAGAGAAGATGTGCTAAGTATTTAGGATATTTACAGATACAGACTCTAAGATTTCCTGTTGGTTAGGTATCTGGCACCCCCCCTCCCAATTCAAAGATGAGGACCAAAAAAAAAGGAAAAAACTGTGGACCAAAACAGACTTATGGACTCAAACTGTAGGGAACTGTGACAGAAAGCTTATCCAAGCTTCAGATACAGTTACTAACATACTAACCTATTAAAAATAGTCATTTAAAAAGCCACAATATCATACATGGCTTCTTTAATGAATCTCAGTACTGCAAACATGCTCCATCAGCAACTGCCTGCAGTGCCCCTAATAGCTTGTGTGATGATAGGAGGTACTGCCAGCCATGCCAGGAGAAACAAGGCAATAGATTTGTAATATATGCCAGCACAGAATTATATGTCATTTGTAGATCAAACTGATTTGTACAGATGTTTGTGCTGAAAATGTACTTGTGAGGTTTGCTTGTGCTAAAATGGATCAACATGGGAAATCAATGCTCCATACCTATGGTCACCCCCTCGTTAGTCAGGTCTGACCATAAGCTAATCACCCTTAACATCCACATCCCACCCTCACCCCCCAGTAAAGAAACCACCATAAAAAAACTTCTCCAAAGCCAACTTCATGCTACTCAAGTCAGAAGTGACAAACTTCATAACACCCATGCAGACGGGAACTGAAAGTTCAACTGCTGAATCCTACACTAAGGCACTGTACGAGCACATCCACTCATGCATGAATCGTGCCATCCCAAATAGAACCAAAATGCTCTCATCCAAAAAAAGGAAGCCAATCTGGTGGTCCCCTGCCATAAACAAACTTTACAACAAAAGGAAGAAACGTTTGCAGAAAAGGGGAAAATCCCAGGATGTAAAAAACTCCCTTACTAGCCTCAGTAAGAAACTGAGATGCCTCATAAAATCCTCCAAAGCTAGTTATGAAAATAAAATTGCCAAAGATTCCAAAGACATCCACAAAGCATTATATAACTATGTCAAGAATCTAAATGGCAATGCTCAGATCTGCTCTGAGCTAAAACAGAATGGCATTAAATATACTGATCCAAAGGATATTGCCAATATCCTGGCAGATCGATTCAGTGCCAACTTCACCCCCCTCTCACCCCCTAAATGGCCCATCTCAATACCGGAAGATTGCCAAATTCCAGTAATAACGGCCACACAGGTACAAAACGCACTCTCTAAAGCCAAGAATACAGCATCCATGGGACCAGATGACATCCCAGGCTGTGTACTACATGAACTACAATATGAACTGGCACCTCACCTAAGTGTCATGTTTAATCATAGCCTCACCTCAGGTTTCGTGCCCACTGAGTGGCGCAGAGCTACAGTTATCCCAATCCACAAGGGGATCCACCTTGGATCCCGGAAACTACCGTCCCATCAGTCTGACAAGCCTTATCTGCAAGGCCATGGAGCATATTATCATGGAACTTATAAACAAAGACATTGGCAACCTTCAAACACTGGACCCCACCCAGTTTGGGTTCGTGAAGGGCGATCTTGTCTCCTGAACCTGATTGACTTCTTTGAATCAGTCTCCAGAGCCATGGACAAGAGTAAGGTGGTCCACACAGCCTATCTAGACCTTGCCAAGGCCTTTGACACCATCCCCTACTCTGGAATCATAGATAAACTTACTAAGTTGGGCATTAATCCCTATGTCACCCAATGGGTTGCTAAATGGCTTACTGATAGAACCCACACTGTAAAAGTAGCCGACTCCAAATCCAGCTCCAGACAAGTGACAAGTGGAGTACCTCAGGGTTCAGTCCTGGGGCCGCTCTTGTTTGGCATCTACTTCTCTGAAGTACAGGTCAACACTAAGGGACTATGGCTAACAAAGTTTGCAGATGACTGCAAACTGGGAGCCATTATTGAATCCCTAAATGATGTGGATACTCTACAAAAGGGCCTTACAGAAACAGATGCTTGGTGCCAGAGCCATGGGCTCAAGCTCAATGCCAAGAAATGTATTGTTATCCCTTTAGGAAAAAACATGTATCCATGAATTACCATATAGGTGGCAGTACACTAAACACAGAAAGTGTGATAAGAGACTTAGGGACACAGGTGGACAGTGGTCTCACCTTCGATAACCACATCGCCACAACAGTCAGGAAATCCTTCTATGTGGCACACCTCATCACGAAGGGCTTTTCATCCAGAAAAAGGAGGTCATTGTCCCACTGTACACATCCCTCATTAGACCCATTATAGAATATGACGCCCGTTTGGTATGTACCTCTCAAGACATCTGCAACAACTGGAAAGGCCTCAGAAATACCTCACTAAAAGAATCACAGGCCTAAAGCAGATGCCCTACGCTGACCGCCTTAAAAAACTCCAGCTATACTCTGTCGCATATCGTCTACTCAGAGGCAATCTCTGCTTAACATACAAGGCCATGTCAAACCCAGAGCTGTTGGACATGCTACACTTAAAGAAATCCCAATCCCTCAGAGCTACACGCTCCAGGGATCTAAACCTTGTCATCACAATAAACAAAACATGCTGGAGGGATAGGTTCCTGACCCAGAGACTCCCCAGACTCTGGAATAGATTGCCCATACATGTCAAGCAGAGTGCCTCTTTGGACCTCTTCAAGAGGAACCTTGACGATTGGATGGGAGAAAGGAAATTCACCCCAGGGATCACGTCAGTCGCCCTGCTAGACAGGGGTCCAGGAAAGTAAATAATGTGGGAAGAAATAGCCAGGGAATTGTTATGGCTAGGCTTGTATAGGCCCTAGGGCTGATAGCCTAGTACCAACCTATGAACCTATGAACAGTGTGCCCTGCTGGAAGGAAAAGAAATGTACATGCATTATTGTAACTGTTTAAATTAATACATTGTAACAGCATATACTGGAAGTGAAGAGGTTAATCTTAATCCACCTGACTTTGCAAAATATTCTTGAAATTAAATTACTTTATGGGTTAAGCCATAAAGATGGCATCCCATGGTTTTGAATGGAGCCAGAGACTCAATGTCTGTGCTCGAGAATACCTTGTAGCTCCTGTTGGAAGACAGGAAGTGTTTTATGACTTCCAGGAGATCTGAGCAAAGCATTATCTATGTATGGTAACACATATGTGCTAAAATTCTGTCAGCTTCTACTGTTGGTGATAGCAAGGGAAACAGAGTCAAATGACCAGATGTGTGCATGTCACTCTGTAAGCCAAAAATAATATTTAGATATTAGTAGGAGTTGGCTGTCAGCACTCTGCATTCTGTCTTGACTAGAAAGACCCTCACCCACATCATCTTGCCTTGCAGTAGTAAGTACCTTAACTAGGGAACAGCAATTCTTTTAGATTAGTTAGGAAACTATAGTGAGATTAGAAATACTGTTTTTCTATAACTGTGTAAATTTTTCCATCAGTGTTATTTTTAATATTTTCTGTGACAAACTCTGATGCTTACTGTAAAAAGATATTTAGTATTTTCTTGTTTTTTTATTGCTTATTATTAAATATATTTAAACTTTTCATTGTGGCTGGTCCTTTTTAGAAAATATTTAAGTTTTGAGAGAGTATTTGCATATATTTATTTGGTGAGAACTGTGGCCACTCCTGAAAGCCTTGCTGTTTGGCCAACATTACCATTTATAATAATATTAATTTCACTCAGAATAATTGGGTGCCCTTGCCTAGCTGGCTTTGGAGTGTCTGGTGGTGGTGCCTTATAGTCTGGACAGAGTTGATAGAGCAGATAATCTCTGCCAGCCTTTCTCAGTGGTGTGTGTGTGTGTGTGTGTGTGTGTGTGTGTGTGTGTGTGTGTGTGTGTGTGAAAATTAAATCTCAAAGTGTGTGTGTTATGTGTCAGCTACCTGGAGCAGGGACATAAAGCATTTGTTTCACAGAGAGAGTGGTGGAGGACTTGGCTGAGGACTTAATTCTGAAGCTGTGCCAGTGGGGAGTCTTATTGGGGACCTGGAGGGAGACAGAAAAATCTAGACCCCAGACTGAGTGTGTTCCCCGTGTGCTCTTAAGGGAAATTGTACTTAATGTACTCTGCATCTGGAAATACTGAGTGTATCCATTTGTATTCCAAGTATATGTCCCTCTCCAGTGTCAGTGGTGAGGATTCAGGCTCACAGATTACTGACCCAGCATGGGGACATCACAGCTAGCACTCTGGATAGAGGTCACTTTGCCCTGACCTGGTTATGTCTCTGTATGTTTCTTTATCCAGCCACATGAAGACTCAATAATTAAAGCAGCAGAAGAAAGAATTAGGCCAGCAATCCCTCCTTACCCAGGCAGCTTATATTATCTTAGTTTAAAAAGAGAAATAAGTCAGAAAAGGTAGCACAAAGACAAAAGACACTAGCATTCAGATCTTTCAGCAAGCAGAAAGTTAAATAATTCCTCTTATCTAATTTACAAAAACACCACAGCACAGTGTTTGACAAGCGAAGATCTTTAGCCCTGACTTAAGTTTCTTTTTTTTTTCTTTCTTGTTTTCAGATGTCCAAAAGAAAAAAGAAACCACAACTATTATGCAGACCCTACAGTACCTTTGTTGAAACTCACTAGTGTCATGACTCCTCTAACAGCATCTGCCACTGGTCTCTTTGACTGTGATGATCTCCAGGAAGTCATTCTCTAATTGGCTGTACAACCAAGCCAAATGAAGACGAGAGAGAAAAGCCAAAGAAAAAACAGAGAGAAAAAGCCATCTGTGCCCCAAAGAGGAATAGGGGTAAAAATGTACATTTGGAAGCTGAAATCAAAGCACTCTGTCAAATGTTAAGCAGTTGATAGGTATACTACACTGTATGCAGTTGGCAGCTGAGAATAACGCTTGTCTTGGTTTCTGCAGGTCAATACCTTACCAGATTTAATTATGCTTCTCTGCCTAATAACATGTAGCACTGATGTATGCAGAACCAGGGGTAGAGCAAGCAAATACCATTTTGAAATCACAAACTCTTAGAGGTACCCCCTCTTGTACACCTATTACTTACAAATGGAGACATCTCTCAAAATGCTGCTCTCCCAGCATCTAATAAATGTAAGTAACATTTTGAGCTGTTTCTCCCTAACACTATTAAAAAATATTCTTTTGTAGATTAGCAATATTGCACCTGTAGTTAAAGGCATTAATTTTGGCAGTCACAGACATAATATGACTTGAAAAAAAGACTAGATATGATGCTCAAAAAATGTACTCAATAGAGTACAAAGTGTATGCCTGGCTACACCCTTGTGCTGAATAAATCTTTTGTATTCATTCGTTTAGTTTAAAAAAGTTGAAATGGAATAACTAACTGCGGCTACACTAAGGACCAGTGAAATCTTGATTCATCCCTATGTACTATTGTTTTAGATTTCTGTTGGTAAAAGAATACAATACATTTTCTTTGGACTACTTATTGTTTGTGTACATTGAGGTATAACTGCTGTATGAGATATTCTGAATAGAGCATAATGAAAACAGAATTTTTAACTGACACTCTGGCTAAAACACAGCAGATGAAAGCGGCCATGCCTATTAACAGATGTTCAGTAAACAAAATGTCAGCAATGTCTTGCCAACTGCTACCACTGTGCTCAGTTTGTCAGTCAAGCAACTGAACCAAACTGATCAACCTTCACAAACATGGCTGTTACCTCTAAAGAGTAAACAAAGTCTGCAATTAGGCCTCAAACAGAAAATATCTACAAACAATGGAAAAAAGTACTAAACAGGGAACTATTTATACTCTGTAAATGAACCCTTTGAGTTTTCCCCTGATGCCCCATTAAAGATGACAGGGCACATGTGAGAAGCTTTAATTTACAGGTTATAAATAGTTACTTATACATTGTTTTTATAGTATATGGTGAACCACCGTAGTCTACAGAGGATTAAATCAGTACACTTTCAAGTGAAGAAATGCTGATAACAGACAATTTTTCTGTGTGCTCTGTAATGAAATTGTGGCTCTCTTCTTAACTATTGAAATACATCATAAACATTTTTCAGTGCAAAACAAACCTGCAATATTCCAGGGATGTCCCATCTAGAATATATGCATCAAGAATATGTTGTAGCCTAGAAAGAATAAATGGGGCATTTTTTTGACAAGAAAAAGCAGGCTATAAAGTTTAATATGCTACATCAGAAGAAACTGCTGTTGATTAAGAAAAGTGCAGTTGTGCAAATCTTACCATAATGGTAGATGTCCAGTACACCAAAGCCTTTTGATTGCTTTAAGGTATGCCATAAGTCACACGTATGCATAGAGCATAAAGGTGATGTGCGTTTGTACCATCCTCAGAACTGAGAGCCCCAGTAGGAACACCAGTCCAAGGAAAAGAGAGTTAATCAGTGCATCTAAAAAGAAAAAGAAGCAGGGGAAGGCAGGATTGAATACTGCAACAGTGAACAGAAGGACATCTACCATTATGGTAAGATCTTACACAAATATACTATGTCCCTCCATTTCACTGTTGCATTATTCATAACATTAGGGAGAGTGCAAACCCTTAGGAAGAAGAGTGGAGGAGGAAGGACCAACAGAGCTCTCTAGGAACCCATGAAGGATGGTCCTAGCAAAACAAGCTCTATCTCTGGAGATTCCTTCCAACTTGTAGTGCTTGGTAAATGTATGCACAGAAGTCCAGGTTTGCTGCCTCAAGAATAGAGTTACTATCCAAACATTTGAAAAAGCACCAGAAGAAGCCATAGCTCTACTAAAATGAGCCTTAACAGAAGAAGGAAGGCTCTTACTATGAAAGGAATAACAAAAAGAAATGGCTTTAGAAATCTAAGAAAAAATAGTTTGCTTAGACATAGCCAATCCTAAAGACCTAGGATGAAAAGAACAAAAAGCTGATCAGATTTACAGAAAGTCTCAGTGTTATCCAAATAAAATTTGAGTTGTCTATGCACATCCAATGTGTGCAGCACCTTCTCACTGGCGGATTGTGAAGAAGGGCAAAAAGTGGGCAAATAAATAGACTGATTAAGGGACAACTCATTCACCACCCTGGCCATAAAAGAAGGAAAGAGTAGTATGAAGAGAAACTCTGTCCTTATGAAACACTAAAAAAGGAGGAAAGCCATAAGGGTTTGAAGCTCAGACACTCATCTGGCAGAAGTAAGGGCTAAAAGAAGGACAGTCTTCCAAGAACAATGTTGCAAGAAAGCTGAAAGCTGCAGGCTGTGTCAATTTTTCTAAAACAAAATTAAGATCGTAGTGAGGAGGAACAGGCTTCCTGTGAGGCCTAATATGAAGGATGTCTTTAAGGAATGTTTAGCTTCAAATCTAGAAGCTAAAGGAGGTTATAAAGGCAGACAAGCAGAAATAGCTGATAAGTGGGCCTTAACAGATGAATAAGCCACAACCCAGCATTGAGCAATTCACACAGATAAGAAAGAACCAAAGGAACACCCACAGAAAGTGAATCCAGGTTACAATAAAGACAGCAAACAGAAAACTTTTTCCATTTGGATTAGTAGGATTCCCTAGTAGTGGGTTTCCTGGCCTCCTGCAGGACCCTAAGCATGTCCTCAGAAAAAAGGTGTCTATGTGGAATCAAAGTCCTATCACACATAATGTCAGTTGAAGAGTGGACAGTGGGGATGAGAGATCCCTTTTCTTGTGCGAGTAGGTTCACCCTGTAAGGTAACTTACGATGATTGCCTTTGGCTAAATGCATGCTATCTCAGCCAAAAGGGAGTCACCAACAATATTTTGGAAGCATCCTGTTGTAATCTGAACAGGACTTTTGGAATGAAGGGAAGGGAAAGCATAAAGAAACATCCCCTTCTAAGAATAAGAGAGGGCGTCCACCTTCCAAAGCAGAGGACCTGGGACTCTTGAACAAAATAGAGGAAGTTGTCTGTTCACAGGGGAGGCAAAAAAGATCAGGGGAGGCAAAAGAAGATACATTTGAGGAGTACCCCACTGGTGGACAATGCCTAGAAACACATCCCTATGAAGCATTCATTTATGGGTTTGAGTTATGGACCTGCTCAAAGAGTCTGTTATAATGTTTTGACCTGGGGGAATGTAAACTGTCTGAAGTGTCACTTGATACTGGATAGCAAATTCCCACACTAGGAGTGCCAACCGGCAAAGAAGATAAGGCCTTCACTGTGGTATTTAATTTAAACACCTTTAGCGGTCCTGGGGAGAAGAGAAGATGAAAGATCTGAAGAGCCAGCAGAAGAGCTCTCATCTCCTTGATGGTGATGTGATTTTTCTGTTAATGAGGCGGCCAGATTCTCTGCACCTTTAGGGAGCCAAAAGCTACTACCCATCCCATGTGTAAAAAACTCTGTGAACAGCTCCTAAGAGTGAAGAGGTTGATGAAAAGGGAGCCCTGGGTTGAGAGCCAACTGCTGAATCCACCAAGAGGAGGAACTAAAAATTTGAGCGGATGAGAATGCTGAAGCCAAACTGATTTTAGAAACCACTGAAGTTTTCTCATGTGGAGTTTGGCAAAAGGGAGCATAGGAATGGTGGAAACCATGAACCCCAGAGCACTCAGAAATTCCTTGGCACCAAAAACATTCTGGAATAAAACCCCTTCCCCTTTGGGACACTGGAACTTCATGAATAGTTCCCTGAATCAAGAAATCCCAAAGCACCCCTGGCAAGAAGGGCAACTGCTCCTGAGCGGGGCTGAGGAATGCTAATAAAAGGGGGAAGAGATTTCCAGACCATGAAATACCCTAGACAGATAATGGACAGAACCCAGGAATCCTGATTAATCTTTAACCAAACAGGAAGAGAAAAGGAAAGATGAAGAGAAAGAAAAGTGGCTGAGAAGAACAGTATAGTCAGACAGCAGCTGGTTTGTCAGGAAAAAGGAGACTTCTGTGGCACAGAAGTTTGGATAACTTTAGCAGGAGCAGCCTGCTTCTCATCTTTCTTACCCTTGGGGGAGGGCAAGACTGCCTACAAAGAAAAGCTGGCTTACTGGGGTAACTTCCCTGACATTTAGGCACAGGAGAAACAAAAACATGTTTAAGTTCCTGCAAGGCCTTGCCTTTGTCCTGAAGAGACTTAAACAAATCAACAGCAGCTTCACCAAACAAGTGTTTGTTGTCCACATCAGCGTCCATCAACAAAGCTTTAATATAATCAGGCAAAGGTTGAAGTCAAAGCCAGGAATATCTCATCACAGAACCAAGGCAGCAACCCTAGAAGGAGCATCTACTGCAACATAACTACACTTAATGGAATGGTGAGCCACCTGGGAAAAAGTCTGTAACAGGAAAAGAGCAGAAGTCTTCCCTTCAGAGTCTGGGAGATCAGAAATTACCTGACAGATCTGGGAAGGAAGAGCCAACATGTACCTGGGCATATGGATGTGATAATTGATAGCCTTAAAAGCTAAGGTAACAGAGGTATAAACCTTCTTACCTAGCCATAGTTCTGCTGTCTTTATCCGAAGGAAGTAACTTAGTAGAAGGCAGCAACTGAGATGGCCTGTCAAATGCCTCAGACACCATAGAAGGGTCAGCAGAAGGACATCTATATAGAAATGTATGGTACACAGGCACCCTATAAAAAATATCAGGTTTCTTGGGGGCAGGGGGCAGGGACTCAAGGCCCTTAGGTGAAGTAGAAAAAGGCATCCAACAAAGCAACCAAAACAGGAGGCACAGAAGAGGGTCTAGGAGAGTCCATTTGCAAGAGCTCTTAACATCTCTTCTGTACCTCAACAACCTGGTCACAATCCCATTTAAAAAACTCCAACATTCTGGAAATTGTCCCCCCCAAAAGAAATTTCCTCAAAAGCAGTGTCAGGACTAGTAAATTCCTCTTCCTCAGACCCACAGTCTAAATGAGAGGGAATCTGAGATGAATACGCAAGGGATTCCTCATCTGAATCTGCCTCCTCCTCAAAGGAATCCTGTTCCCTTGGTCTTCTAAGAGGAGTAGAGGATGAAGGTGGAACTGTAACAGAGACTCCATGAGGAGGTTTCAAAGCCATCAAAGCATTAAACAACCAGAGTGAAATCCAGCCATTCATTCTGCGGATCCTTAGGAGACAGAGAAATATGCTCTGTCTGCCTCATAAAACATAGAAGGTTCCAACCATGGACGCCATTCAATAATAGCAGTCATGACTTCCTCCCTATACAAAATCTGAAGGACACCACTAGGGCCCCTTGGAAATAATCAGCCGTGGTTCCCCCAAATGTCTGAAACAGATGTCTGCAAGGCCTCCAAGGATATGCATAAGGTTGAAGCCATGCCGGCCTTTAAAATGATTGTGATAGAAGAATCCAATGGCAGAGTCAGGTAATCATCCGGGGTTTCACTTGCCTCAGGAGAGACATCTGGTGGAGGCTGCACAGCAGAAGAATCAGACCTAGACTTCTTGGCCTTCTTCTTCACGGACAACTGTCCCTCAGACAGGGAAGGTCCTTCCATTGTGTCTTTAGCTAAAAGCTTAAGATGCTGGTTCTCCAAATACAAGGCCAAGGAAGAAAGCGGACTACAGAGCGTTAGGAGCAAAGGCCTGACAAATTCAACAGGATGTATGGTCGTGGGAGGCACCGAGACATAATAAGCACTGCTCATTATGGTCTTTATGGGAATCTGTCTCCCACACTGGCATTTACCCTTCTTGGATGACATGAAACCACACAAGCAACAATACAAAAGCAAAAAATAAGATCAAGAAACCCCAATGGGACACTTATCTGAAATGGCTTGGTGAAGCAGCAATGGATCGGGCATTCAGACTGATCAAGGAGCATATGTGTGACATACGGCGTACCTTAAACCAACCTAAAGGCTTTAGTATACTGGCTGGATGTCAGGCCGCACTTGGCAGGGGATCCCTATTGTAATGAATACTGCAACAGTGAAATGGAAGGATATCAGCCTAGTATGGAACATGGCTTCTCTGTCACAGTCCATTTAGCAGCTAATTTCTCTCACAATTATTCACTGAATGCTAAATGCTTCCCAAATGCAGAGAGAACTGAACTCATGGCCTACTCAAGTTTTGCTGATGACATTCAGTTTGTATATCTGCGGCCACTAATTGAGATTTTAAGAGCCACAGAACACAGCAAACATGCATTACATCATTCCCGAGTCTCAGTGGACTCTGTGCTCTAATGATTAACAGATTTCTATGCATTCACGCCCTGAAACTTGCTGAACAGCATCTTCCCATATCTGAACAGTATTTTACAAGTAGACTGATTCACTATCCATTTGTTTAATAATAAGTCGTGTTGTGGCTTCCTTACTTTTGTAAGTGTTCAAATTTTATTTTTGGTGGTCTGAATGCAGATTTACATAAAAGAGAGGATGGTGGTTACCGGTCCATCCAACATCATCTAGTACTCAATTTTAAGCCCCATTTAGGGGGCCTTTGGTGTGAGTGTTCTCACCATGTTTCTGCAGGTCTTTCCTGGTCTTCTAGTTTCCTCTCGCATTCCAAAGACATGCCTACAGGTGAAGTGGTAAAGAGAAACTAGCCTTAGGAGTTTGTGTGTGTGTGTGTGTGTGTGTGTGTGTGTGTGTGTGTGTGTGTGTGTGTGTGTGTTCATAGTTGTGTGAATGCATTGTGATCAACTGGTGTGCCGTGTGTGGCTGGTTCCAAATATGGGTATACTGCTCACCGAGATAGACCCGTGCCCCACAACCCTGAAACAGATAAAGTGGGAACAGAAAATAAAGTGGGATATCAGGCTTATCTTTACAGCTGGCTGCTACATGAAAAGTTGCATCTTCAAGCAACACTACAACTGGCCTCCAATTTCATCACACGCACACACACACACACATCCACCCACCCACCCATTAAATTAGCAATGATGGGTATTCTTATAAGTTTTATCCACCTTTATTTAAGTTACCTGCAATCCTCTTAGCTGTAACTGGGTCTTGTTTTGAGCCAAGAATAGAGCAACTTCTGACCAGTAAACCAAAACCTTTAGTACTTACATGAACCATACATCTCACATATGCTCCCTGCAGAAGGAGTAGGCATAAAGGTGATGCACAGACAGACATACTCCGAGAACTTCTTTGCCACCAGTCCGAACACCAAAACTGAAAGTCAGTCTGAATGCCTTCCTTCTACTCTGGTTACCGAGACATTTTTACAGATAAGTGCCACATTGGAGTTTCTACTCATCTTTTATTTTCTTTATTACTGGTTGTCTTCATGTCATCCAGGCAGGAAAAACGGCAGTGTAAGAGGTAGATTCCCCATAAAGGTGGTCATAACCAGTGTAACAGTCACAACCAGTGTTTCTTTTGTTTGGGTGCTTCCCACAACCATACACAGTGTTCTTTCTACCATGATTTTGTCCCCAAGACCCTAAGTAGCCATGTTTCACCCAGGCCTATGTTCTCCCTCAAATAAAAGTTACATTGAACAGCTAATACTCTAACGTTAACCATTGAACTTTAATATTACTGAACACACTTATGTTTGAAAAAATCATCGAATGGCCATAGTTGACCAACATAGAAGAATCACAACGTACTACTTACTTACTAGTAACTTAGCTATAAGAAAACCTGCCCTTTCCTCAATTCAGTGTGACCTTGGAGTTGGTATATATAATTAGTAGGGGGTGTGGAGAGCACAGCCCCACATGCAAGTAGTATTCATTGAACACGAGACACTACTTATGTGGGGGGGGGGTGCCCTACTAATTATATATACCGTGACATAGGACTAAATTAGGGAAAGGGCAGATTTTCTTATAGCCAAGTTACCAGTAAGTAAGTAGTTCATCGCAGTTCCTGTATGTTGGCCAATTATGGACATTCAATTTTTTTTTTTAATACAGGTGTATTTCATAATATTAAAGTTCGATGGTTAATGTTCTAGCATTAGCTGCTCGATGCAACTTTTATTCAATGGCCAAATGTAGACTCTTACCCTTTCAAATCTGCTTTTGTTCGTGCGCAGTCTCATCCTCCACCAAAAGGTAAAAAGGGTTCCAGACGTGTGCCTCCTGCTAAGTCTACTCAAGCCCTCTACTTCCCAAAAGCCTACTTTTCAGTACAAAGCCTACTTTTCAGGACAAATTGGGTTCTATTTGACAATCTGCTTCCCCTTTCACTTAGCCAGGTTCCTTTATCCCTCCATCTTTCTCTGTACCTTCCAATCGTTTCCAAATTGGTTATGAATCACAACAGACTGATGGGTTCTATCTATTAACTGCCAGCAGCATCCCTCAACCTCCTTGGAAACAACTTGCTTTATTCCCAAAGATGCTTCATTCTCTTTTGGTCTAAGACACCATTCAAGCAGCACCTCCTGCCCAGGTAGAGATCATACTTCTCAACCTGGAAACATCAAAAATCTGGACAAAGGCCCATGAAAAGTGGGTACAACTGGCCACAAATTGGAATGCTCATTAACATAAAATTTGCATAAATAATCATGTAACTCCACCCACTCCATTGGAATTGTGGGATACCACCATGAAGATTGAAGTCACTAAATAAAAGTAAATAATGGTAGACATTTGAATTTCAGACTTCATATCCCTCAGAAAATACATAATAATGTAAAACCTGTGATTCTAGCAACCATCTGGAGCAATATTTAAAATCTGTCCCTATTTTTGGGCCTTTGTCCCTCTGAAGATTGAGTGAAATTAGGTGAAGGCTGCCAGCCTAGCCAGACAGAATTTTGGAGATAACTCTGTCATCTGTAAATATTAATGTAAATCACAGGCTTGTTGTCTTAAATGGTAAAAATAGTGTTACATGTGGAAATGAAAAAAATGTAACAACAGTGCACTCTACCGGCCAAGTAAAACATGTAACCCTTTGATGTTAGGACTCGGAGCCAGTGAGTCTAGATTGGGGCATCCTGCTTATTGTTTTAAGGCCAGAGTTAATGGCCAGAATTTGCATGCATAAATGTCCTTTATTGCTCTGATTTCTGCCCAGAGGTGAAGAATGTAAATGTAGTTTCTGCCAGCCTGGGAACCCAGGTAATTGTGAAGAATGATGTAATGTAACCCAGGGAAGTGTAAAGAATGATGTAATGTGAACCAGGAATCAGAGAGCATTAAGCATTTTTGTCTGGACCATCCAACTCACCAACACTGTTTTGCTCTATATGTAAGTTTATCTTAGACTTGTGTTTTCTCTTAGAAATAACTAGAAACTAGAAAGATTAGACTAAGTGTTTTTCTGTGATGTTAGAACTGTACTACTGAATTATTTTAAGTATTTCTCTGTGATCTCTAAACTCTTGACGAGCACTGTGTAGTAAAAGTATTGTCTTGTGTTTTGACTATTTGTTATTAAATATTTTAACCCCTTTCAACTGTGGCTATTTTGTAGAGATAATTTAAGCTCTTTAGAGTACCTGCATGCCTTTGGTAAATTGTACAAAGCCACTTCAATAGCTTTACCCCTGGGCTATACTACCAACTGGATAATAATATTGCACAGTAATAATCGGACACCCTTTTAAGGGTCTTTGAGTAGCTGATAAATATTAGTGGGTGGTGGCAGCTGGTACTACCGTATAGTCTGGGGAAAAAGGGGCACAGCTGGAGAACCTGTGCCAGCCTTCCCCAGGAGTGTCTGTGTGGTTGTATAAACTCTTCTCAAAGTGTGTGTGTGTGTGTGTGTGTGTGTGTGTGTGTGTGTGTGTGTGTGTGTGTGTGTGTGTGTGCTACTCGGGCATGGACATGAAGCACTGGTTGGACAGAGAGGGTGCTGGAGGTTTTACCTTGCCCACTAGGCTGAGATCTGGACCCTATAGCTGTGCCAGTGGGGAGTCTTATTGGGGACCTGGAGAGCAAGGGATCGACCAGCCCCAGACTGACTGTGATCTCTGTGTGCTCTTAAGGGAAATTGCACTTTACTGTGTGTATTTGTTATCCTTTCCTCCTATATGAGTCACCCTCACTGGTGTTAGTGGTGAGGATTGAGGCTCCCTGATTGCTGGGCCAGGGCATGGGCATCACAGTCCCACCTTTATTTTTGGCTTTGTCTAGATTTCTTGCTTTGAGAGATTGAGAGGCATGAAGGAAACAAATAAAGCTCGGCAAGAAATCTGACACTTCAGAAGCTCCTTAAGCCTTCTTCCTTTGATCAATACTGAGGCATCATCAGAAATTAATCTGTCGCCACCTAAATATCAAAATTAAGCTTTGAACTCACAGTATTACATATTGGGTAGTAACAAATTACTTTAAGCTTAAATGTTTTCGTGAAAATTTCAGAACAAAAATGAATAGCTCTGGGGATAATGTCAAACTCAACTGTTAAATCACAAACTTCGGCAACTAGCACTGCATCCATCCACCCGGGCTCATCAGAGCATTATTAAATTCCTTACAAAAGAAAAACAAATCTAAAACAGCCATCACAGTACAATACGTCCAGTATGTGGCCAAAAAAGTAACATTATGATTTATTTTCATATCCAGAACAGTTCAGTTTTCTGGGAAACATTTAAAATCTCCATTGCATACACCACATCCACTTAAGCAGAAGAAACAAAGCTTACTTGCAAATATGTCCTTCCTAATCTGATACCCACCTCTAACTGCCGCTCTGCATTTGATGTGTTTGACAAGGATACTGTGCAGTATGCTGTGCAACAATGTAACCTCATATCTAACCCCATAACATGCTACAGTATACAGGTTTCTGTATACTATGTCACCAACAACAGTTCACTGCCGCCAACAACAAATAAAAATGCATATGACATTTCACAAAGCTAAAAATCTGCAGACTTCCCACAACTGTTATCTGATCAGCACTCAAACTAATGCTAGCAGTGTCTTGCCTTGTGCTTTACTTCACAACAATCTCAGCATCAATCAGAAGAAAAACTGACAGCAATAATGCAGTGTCCCAAATGTTTATATGATCAGCTGGCAATGCGGGATTCAGACCCAACATCCAAATCTGGGCTTATTGATTCAATGAGGTTCTGTGATTACTTAAGTGAACCATCATAAAGTCACATTTTGAACCACTATATTTTTTATAGTCACAATCTCAAGGAAGGATATCATTTGGTTTAATAACTTTAAACTTATGGTTGTGGCAGTCTCTTCTGAGAAACTGCGTTTCGGTGTGTGTTATGAAATGTGCAGGTTAATTTTTTATCCAGTGACAAAACCAGCAGCTCTGAATTAAGGCTGTGTCTGTACAATTTAAACAGTCGCCGCTGAGGAAGTTGGTAATGAGCTTACTGTCACTTTTGATCCTGCATAATTTTATATGGCATGTTGCTCTGTTTCATAGATCCCCTCGTTTTACTTTAGATAAGGCTAATCTGTTTACATACAAACCAAACTGGAAGGGCAGAACTCGGCAATCAAAAGTATTAGCATTTTCGCTCTCTTTGTTTGATATAAATCGGTTTGGGATGTTTATGTTTTCATTTCTAAAGAAGTTCTATTGTACATTAAATAAAGAGAAAGAAAGCGCCAATAGTTTTGGTTGCCGATTCCTGCCTTTCCAGTTTGGTTTATCTTTAAGATTACTTTTTATTTTATTAAAATCTGTTTACATAGGCTACTGGGCTTTTCAATCAAGTTACATCACTGTACACGGTGCAGCTATTTTTGAAGGTTAGAATTTTGGAAGGCAATTGTTGTCTTGGAAGCAACAGAGCTGTACTCGTACAATGTGCGTCTAGCCGAGGACTCTCGTACTTCATGAAGTGGCAGTGTTATTCGTTACTTTTTGTATTATAATAATGAGGCTGGGTGAGGTAGCCGATAGGTGGAGGGGTAAAGGCCTCCTGGCAGGGAGGGTAAAATGCCAAGTGAAATACCCCTGTGGAGGCAGCGATGTGGGCACCCATGGAGGAGCCGCAGTGTTACAGATCTTTTGTCTCAAAAAGTGCAGCTGTTTTTCTAGGAAGGCCCCTTTAGCACTAGGAGTGTGTGGTGACGTCCAGTTGGGTCAGGCTTAGGCTGCCATGGGGAAGCCCACCTTACTGGAACATGTGAACGCCATTCTCAAGATTTCTTCCTTTCCGATGTAGTCTCTTAAAACTTTATTTCATCTTCTTCTTTCCCAGGCCTTTCTGGTCTATCTGGATCTCAAGGATGCCTAACTTCATATTCCCATCTAACCCCTGTTCAGGAAATGTTTACATTTCTCTGTCTTTTCCTGGGATTTTCAGTTGTCTGCTTTGCTCTTTGGCCTTTCAACTGCTAAGGGTAGTCACCTAATGCCTTGTTCCTGCCATTGCCGTTTGCAGGATGAGAAGAGTTCAGATCATCCCTTATTTGGATGATCTGCTCCTTCAAGATTCCTCCTTGAGGCTTTGCTTCAAGATCTGCAGTTTACTATTTCCCTGTTGAAGAGTCTGGGGTTCACCATAAACTTTTAGAAATCAGTTCTGACCCCTTCTCAGGATCACGTTTTCCAGACCATCCCCAAGCTGGCAACCCTGCCTTGCCACAAGGCCCAGTTCTCTTATTGCCCTTTTCCAGTATCTTCTTCTTCAGGAATCAGTCACGGCCAGGGCCTTTTTCAGGGTCCTCAAGTTCATGGCTTCCACCATTCCTATACTCCAGACCCCATATGAGAAAGCCACAGTGATACCTCAAGTCAGAGTGGCTTCAACATTGCCACCCCTCTGGACTTCCCAGTCCCCTTCCTCCCTTGTCTCCAACTCAAGCTACAGTGGTAGACTCATCAACTCAACCTGGGGCTTCCCTTCCAAGCTCCAGCCCCAAATAAAGAGCTCTTTACAACATCCTCATACAGGGGATGGCAGTGGCCTCTCCTTTGGCTCTCTGGCCTCCAATTCAGAGGTCAGACCACATCACTATAAAGGAGATAAAGGCACAGTTTCTAGCTCTTCAGGCTTTTCATTCCCTACTGCATCCCAGGCCCCTCAAAATTTTCACAGACAACACCACAGTGATATGGTATGTCAACAAGCAAGGGGATGCAAAGTCTAGCTCTTCTGGTCTGGGTTCTAGCTGTCCAGTAAGTGACTCTTCAGACACTTTACATTTCCTTGGAGCACAATCTCGAAGCAGACTCTTTGAGCAGGTCCAGCACACAAGATCACGAATGGACATTTCACAGAAATGTGATCCTGAACATTGTCCATTGATGGAATATTCCTCAAGTAGATCCTTTTGCCTCCTCTGAATAGTCAGCTTCCTTTATTCTCTTTCAGAGTCCCAAGTCCTCTGGCTTGGAAAGTTAACACCTGGTCTTTTCCTTGGAACGGGATTTTTCTGTATGCATTCCCTCCCCTTGCCCTGTTTTTGAAAGTCTTGCACAAGATCAGGCTGGACTCCCTCAAAATCTTGCTAACGACTGCCTTTTGGCCCATGTTTCTCACCTGGTCAGAGGCAATCACCACAAATTACCTCACTGGTTGCCACTTCTCACACAAGACAAGGGGTTTCTTTATCCATTTTCAATTGTCTGCTCTAACGCTCTGGGTGATAGGGTTCTGATCCCCTTTAGGCACCTCTTTTCTAAGGATGTGTTTCAGGCCCTGCAGGAAGCCTACTACTAGGAAATTGTATTTCTCTCACTGGAAAAGATTTTCTGTCTGGTGTCTCTCTCAAAACCAGGATTCCCTGTCTGTGGAGGCTCCTATGGTTCTCTATTTGTGAGATCTGCTCTATGCTGGATTGGCATATTCTTCAATTAAAGCACACCTATCAGCAATTTCTGCTTGTCTGCCCTTGGCTCCTCATCTGGCATCTAAATTTGAGGTCAAGCAATTTCTTAAAGACATCCTTTATATCAGGCCTCCCAGGAAGCCAGTTCCACCTTCCTGGGACCTCAGTTTTGTTCTTGAAAAGTTGACTTGGGCTCTTTTGGAGCCTGCTGCTTCAGCTTCAACATTGTACTTAGAAGACTGTTCTTCTTTTGATCCTCACTTCAGCTAAGAGAGTGTCTGAGCTTCAGCTTCTTATGGCTGTTCCTCACTTTTTATTTTTCACAGAGACAGGGTGTCTCTTCATACTAACCCTTCTTTTTTGCCCAAGGTGATCAATGAGTTTTCCCTTAATCAGTCTATTCATCTTCCTTTTTTCCTTCTCTGCAGTTCTTCATACCTTGGATTTGCATAGATAGCTCAGATATTATTTGGATAAAATTATGTTATTTGCAAATCCGCAAAGCTTTTTGTTTCCTTTCATTCCAGGTCTTTGGGTTTTGCTGTTTCTAAGCAAACCATCTCTTCTTGGATTTCTAAGATCATTTCATTTTGTTATTCTTTTATGATAAATGTCTTTCCTCATCAATAAAGGCTTATTCTACCAGGGCTGTTGCCTCCTCTGGTGTTTTTTTCAAGAGGCTGGATACCAAGTCTATCCTTGAAGATGCTACTTGGTCTTCTGCTCATACCTTCAATAAGCATTACAAGTTGGATGTTATTTCCAGGGCTAGAGCAGGCATTCCCAGGGATATTCTGCATGGGTTTCTTGAGGGTTCTTCAGTGCCTTCCTCCTCCTCCCAAGCTTCCTCTTAAGCTGTTGTACTGTCCCCTTAGGTGAAGAACCCTGCAACAGTGAAATGGAAAGACATAGTAAAGTGTAAAATCTTACCATAACAGTAGATGTCCTTCTCTTCACTGTTGCAGCATTCGCTTCCTCCCTTCTGCCCCATCTGCTTTAGCCTCTTCTTTTTTGCCATCCTTGCACAGGGGCTCTTATCCCTTTTCTCCTTCTAGATGTACATGTTCTTCCCTGTCCCTAGGGACATTCTGTTCCCCTTGGGTTTTTTTCAGTTCTGAATGTATGCATCCGTACATCACCTTTATGCCCTACGCTTCGTGCAAGAAACATACACGTGATGTATGGCACCTGTAAGTACTAAAGGCTTTGGTACTGTGGCTGGATGTTGAGCTATCCTTGGCAGGAGATCCCTTCAGTTATGAATACTGCAGCAGTGAAGAGAAGGACGTCTAACTGTTATGATTTACTGTTAGAGTAAGATATTACACAACTATACTTTTTTGCTCAAGTTATGTTTCAAACATTGTATTCTGTCAAGGTTGGGGTTGTTTTATTATGGTAAACAATGTGAAATTCAATCTAGTATATTAAAAATAAAAAGTATTTAAAAGTGTAGCTGGGTCATAAGTTTTCCTAGCATGTGTGGGGATGTTATGATGAACAACAGTGTTCAGCTTTACCTGAACTCCTTTCTGTAGTTTTCTATAGAGGCTTTTGTTTTGCAGGCTTTATTACCAATCAATTTTTCTTTGTAATCTTTACAATTAATAAACAATACTGTGTGTAAATAATTCAAAGCAATTCATTACAAGTCTAAACTTCCTAAAATGCCTATAACTATGGAATATAGTCAGCATTATGAGTCATAAATAGCACATAAGTTTAAATAAGCTGTGCCAAAAGGCACTTCACTTGGTTTTATTTGCTGAACTAAATATCTGAACTGTTCCATATTATTTTCTGTTTTTGTACAAAGTGCTTCTATCTTGCCAGGAAGTAATACATCATTTACAGTCACCATCCACCTCTTCTTTGTTTACTTAGGTAGATATGGAGTGCTCCAGTAAATAGTATGTGAGAGATAACTACTGAATGTTTTGACATCCTGCCAAGCAGGCACAATATATGCTCTGTAATTGTAATTTGATATAATGCAGTCAGGTTGTAGAAGTGAGAGTAAGTTATTAGAGATAAACACTAATCAAGACAGGGTAACCATATCTTCTGAGAAGTTGCAGGTAATTATAATTAACCTAAACTATAAAGATGGCTACAGCACCATGGGTCAACCATTCCCAAAAGCAACATACTATATTTTAGAAGTAATGAAGTACAAAATATGTTAGAAAAAAAGCAAAGGTGTTTACACTTAAAATTGGAATCAACATCCATTCCATATATCTGCCTCTCAGGCATGCTGCTGCCTACACAGGCTGTCCCACCGATGTAGGTAGTAGACAAAGCCACATAGTGTGAGTGTAACAAAGTACACTTGTGTGAACATGCATGCCATAACCACAGATGTTCAAATATAAGGACCACAGCAGCATCAATCATAAGCGGAACTTATACTGACCATCCAGTCTGACTTCCAGAGGTCTGGACATACCCTGTACAGGGCTAGGCTCTCCTCACACTGTACACATCATCAGGATATAGGGTATAAAGGGAGTAGAAGTCAGTAACATCTTCAATTTTTGGGTGACTCAGGTGGTCACCAACATGTATACTCATAGAGCCCAAATATCAGGCAGAAGGTACTTCTAACCTCTAAAACAATACAAATGCTTGTCACAGACCTATAAGATAAGAAAACATGCCTTGGAAAACCACTGTAGCAAACCCTGCTCAGGTCTTGTAAAAAAATTATGCCTACAGGAAATACAAAGGGAGATCTTGGATGCCTTCTTATAAATACTATGGGCTGAAACATTCTTGAAAATGGAGGCTACAGTGGCTACTGTCATTATTAAGTCTGCTTTAATATGTCCTTGAGGGTTTTCCCCATGTTGCTGTTAAGGGAAAGCGATACAACTAAGTCACTACTTAGAAAAAAATTTTTGTACACTGGTCTGTCCCATTTCCTTGTTAAAGCTATCTGATCCGGATGTATGGGGAGAAACATTTAAATTTCATTTTGCAACAATTGGCTCCCACAACTGCAGGTCTGTGGTCAGCTCAAACCACTTGCTTTTGACATCGGAAATCTTCCCTTCTAACAGCTGAGAAGGTATTGGCTGAGGTAGTCAGAATGAGAAGTACCTTGTTGGCTGGGAGAAGACACCTCCCCTGAACTCCCTGTCTGCTGCCTTGGCCTCTACCTCTTCTCAAATGTCCTTTCTGAAAAACCCCAGATTCTGGAAAGTTGTTTCTGTAGTTGGGTACTGGGGAATAAAAAACATGCGCAACAGACTAGATTGTCTTTTTACATTTTCCCCCAGCTTTCTGAATATTTCCTGGGAGAAAAGAACAAATAAGAGAGCTTCATACAGGAACACATTCAAAAGGTGTCTTAACTTCTTTGGCAAGGGTTACATTCTAAGCTATGCATGCCTATGGTCAGTGCACCCAAGGCATCAGTCCTAGAGAAAGTACTGGTGAGATTATGACCACAACTAGGAACATTGCTACTCACCGTCAGCACAACAAGAGGAAGTTTTATTATGCGATTAGTTAAAGATGCTTCTGAATTCTCTTCCATCATGTCTTCCATTTGTTTTATGATGTCCCCTTGGTAGTGGAGAAAGTGGGGTGCCAGTTGATTTCTCTAAAATCCAGTGAAGAACTATAGAGTTTCTTCTCAAATCTATGAAGAATGCAGCTCTATTTACCACAGGGTAATGTATTTACTAGTACCAACTTGGCCTCTGGTTGCATCCCATGATATAAATATGAGGTCTGCTACCTTTTTTGCAGAGATATTTAAATCTTTCCTCTAAACTATAATTCCTGTCTTGTCATCTGGGTGTTGGTAGCTATGCATCCATTTCAAGAGATGAATTCTCAACAGCATCTGTAAATGACTGAAAAACTGGAATGATGTCCACAGGCTTCAGTTCTGCAACACCCAGCAACTCAAGAAAAGGGGGGGTGCTGAAAACTTGTTGCTTCCCCGAGTTCAAATGCTCCCACATTAAATTCATGTTCTCTGAAAATGGTTTCCTTTACAGCCATGAACCTGAGACAAAGGCTCCTCGTATAGTATATAATGTATCCTGATGGGGAATACAGTTGCATAGAATGTATAAGGTCCACTTTTTCCCCAGATGACTGTTCAGGGAGGGTCCTCTTTTTCATTTAGAAACAGGAACATTATTGGTGGTAGAGGGCTGCTGCAGTAGGGAGCACAGGGATGTAGGCACTCTGCCCATCAGGCATTCTTTGGCAAAGCATCAATAATGAAAAATGGCTGTGTTTAAAACGGTTAATCAAGAGACATTTCTAGGGTTGCAAATCAGAACTACGGCGAAACAGAGTCAGAACAGCCTTGGTCATTTTAGTTCTTTTTCCACATGAGAGAAAAACACATCTCCTGGACAAATAAAAATGTGCTATATAATTATGTATTGTATACAATATAACATACTATATATTACAGTTACACACTGAAGGAGAGTGTTCCTTTAGTGTTATATAGTTATGTATTGTACACTATACACCACACTATATATTATAGATACACACTGAAGGAGAGTTATCCTCTAGTGTGTTATATAGTTATGCATGGTACACTATACAACATACTATACATTACAGATGTATACTGCAGGAGAGTGTTCCGCTAGTGGTACATGTCTTAGGCCAGCCCTCTCAGATTACATAATGGAATCTGGCTGTAATACAGAGATGCTGCTATTCTGTTGCTGACCTCCAAAGCACAGCAACAGTTGAGACTATCAAGGTAGCAGAGACAATGCAGAAGGGGCTTATCATGACCGCACCTCTCTGGGCCAAACCTCTCAACACTCAAAGGACTGATTGTGACTTTAAGGTCTCATCCCCTACTCACAGAAACTTTTGTGACTTTTTTAGGCTTTTCTTTCTTATGATGGCCATTAAAATGTTTACTTACACTTCTAGTAGATGTCTGTTATGCAGACTAAAGGGTGGGCAAACCTTGTCCTAAGGTCTGAAGTTTTTTTATACTCTGAAAAAAACTTTCAGGTTGAAAGTCCTACAAATTGGGTTTTCTTATTAAACAGAGCACAGCATTCACAACTAGACACATGGTGATTCTCACAAAGATATATTAAGTACTGAAAATAACAATTCTTTGGTGTACCTACTGGTCACAGGCTTTCCTGCTGGTGAATTTTTTCGGGGATGTCATTGGGCTTGGAATTATCTTCAAAATCACAGGCAAAAGAAGATCAGTGCAGCAAACAGTAGTATAACACTTCATAACAAATGAGAAAGGTTCCTAACCTGGGTACTTAAAGCAGTTCTGGAAGTATTCTAACTGATGTGGCAAAAACTAAATGAAGCCGGCCCCCTCCTTTATACCATACGCCTTGCTGACATTGGTGGCATGATAAAAAGTACAGCTCATACAGGGGAAGGCCCAAAATTGTCAAGCCAGACGGTCACATTTCTGTTCACCTGTGAGATAATTCCACTTAATATGAATGACAGCACAGCACAGATGTTGTATAAATCAAACTCCAAACATATATGCACTGCAAGCTCTGTGATCAACACAGTAGAAAGAAGTGGTTAAAGTGACAGTTTTCTATCTTCTACAGCAGCAAGACATATACTATAAATGAATTAAAGACCGCTATTGATTAGTGAATGACATAGACACAGCATGAATATTAAATATATTTTGGTTTACTTATTACAGCTGTTTCTTGACTACACTTGAAGGTCTGCATACTTTCCTGTTCATCGTGTCAGTATCTTCATTCTCCCCAGACTTTTAAAAATAACTGAGCCTGAGATCATGGAAATGGCCTTTATTCTCAGTAACTGGGAAAACTGCATTCAAGCAGTGAAAGTGATAACCATTTACAGCTTAAAACACAGGGATCTTGTAACATATACCATCTCAAAAACAGGTAGACTACCACCACGTTACACAGACATCTAGAAAATCTTACATGAGCATTTTCATGCAATACCTGTCCCCACCCAACAAATGAAAAGTTCTAAGGCACCAAATTATTATGCATAGCCAACTGCATTACATCAGCAGCTCTTTTCATACAGTACACCCAAAACCTGCAAAATGTATACCTGACCATAAGAAAATAGTATCCATCCATTCATAACCCCTTATTCTCCATTTTAGGACATAGGGTTGCCGTGTCATTTCAACAGTGACAATCATCTAGAGCCAAGGTTTGCACCACTGGGTGGCTAGTCTTGCCATGGTAGCTCTTCACATCACACACTCACATGCACATTCACACCTATGGTCAGTTTGGAGTATCCAATCCACCTACTGCATGTCTTTGGAATGTGGTAGGAAACAGAAGGATCAGGAGGAAACCCACGTGAACACAGGGAGGAGACGCAGACTCTGCACAGAAGGCACCCCAGCCGGGAATCGAACCGGGTAACTTCTTGCTGTGAAGTGACAACACTATTCACTGTGCCGCCTTAAATGAAGAACTAACTTCCACAATAGACAGTGCTGAGAAATAGTGAAACTTTTAATAACTAATACTTAGCCTGCAAAGCTTTCTTTTACAACTGCTGATTGATCCTAGTGACAGAAGCTTAGGTATTTAAATAAACAAAACTGTGAAAAAAGTTTCAGATGACATAATACCAAGCAAATCATGTACAGTTATTTACACAACAATGCTCTGGGTGGCATGGTTGTGCACATTTAGCTACAGTGCCTAGTTCACTGGTTCAGTTCCCAACTGAAGTGCCTTCTCTGTGGTGCTGGCATATCCTCCCTGTGCCAGAGTGTGTTTTCACCAGGGGCTTTAGCTTCATCCCAACTCCGAAAGAAATGGGTACTCAAAAATGCCCTTGGCGAGTCAGTGTGTGTGTGAGAGAGTGAGTGCTCTTGTGTGTGTGTGTGGGTGGGTGTGTGGGGGTCCTGTGTCTGACTGTCATCAAATTCAGGACTGCTGCTTGTCAACATGAACTCCAACTTCTCCTGAATTGAATAAATGGATTATGATGAGTTGTTACTTCTTGTAAGCCACCTTTAAAAAGCTCTAAGTAGTGTTGGGCCAACATGTAGTATCAACACAGGGAATGTGTATACATGCCACTGATGTGTGCAGTCCAGAAATAAAGGAGGAGTTAAAGGACCAGAACATCAGTGGTACCACCTTCAGAAAGGTATGTATGTTATCTAGCAAGTTTCATATACCTTGCAATGATAACCATTGTTGATTTGAAAATCGTGACAAAGGGTTTTTTATCATCAGTTTGCTACGATATGTTCTGATCCCAAGGAAACATCCAAGAATTTTACTTCTGTTTGTAATGAGGCACAGTTCACAACACATGCATTCCTGTGGCATCACTGTGAATCATTAAAAGGCTAAGGACCATCTCATTTCTTCTGAAACATTTACAGGGAGCAAGGCATACAGCCAACACTGTTGTAGTAATTCACAGTTGAGAATATAGTACCTTACAGAAGAGGGAACCTTTTTCTTTTCTACCCCAGAAACTGCATTTCCTTGATAGCAGACTTTTCTATGCTTGCAATGCTGCTGCACACTTTTCACTGCAATTAAAAAATAAATTACGAAGCTGACAGAATGGGGCCCTGATGACGGACCACTCCTATGATTGCTCAGTCAGGATCCCAAAAAAACAAAAAAAAAAAAAATAAAAATCATATGTTATGTCACCCCTAGAGGGAACAGTTCCACAAAAATACTTGGCAAGAAAGGCATGGAAAAATCAACACATAAATGCCAAAACAAACCAGGATCTATCATGTATGATTGCAAATAATAAACTAAAGACATCAGCACAAGCAGAAAATCTTAGTAGATATGTAGATAATTATAAAGGAAAAGTACAAAAGAAGCAATTAACTGATGACACAAAAAAGTTTTACAGAGAACTGGGAAACAAAGCAAAAGGAATAGAACCACCACCAGAAAAGACAAAATAGACATGTTTTGGGGAAATATTTATGAAGACCACATGGAACATAATAATGGTGATGAATATATAGAAAAATTAAAAGAAAAAGTAAGGAGTTCAAATGTACAGGATATGAAATGGGTTGAAGTAACGTCCAGAGAAAATTAAATATAAGCTCCTAGCTGGAAAGCCCCAAGCCCAGATGCAGTACTAATTTCTGGCTAAAAGGATTAACAAAGTTACACAAAGATTTAGCCCTGAAGAATTACTTATATGCACATACCGAACAGACACCAACCTGGTTAGGAGGAAAAATGATACTCCTCCTTAAGAGTGAACCTATAAGCCATCCTAAAAAACTATGGACCAATAACTTACCTTCTGACAATGTACAAACAATATACTAGAACTGATGCAGGCACAGTTTATAGTCATTTAGGGAAAAAAAAAACAGTCATGGCATAAGAACAAGTGGGTAACAAAAGAAAGTCATATGGAACTAAGGATCATTTGTTGCTAAATAAAGCTGAAATATTGAATTGTAAAAAGGGGAATGATCTATGTATGGCATGGACAGATTACAAAAAAAGCATCTGACAGCATCCCACATTAATGGATAAAGGAATGCGTACAGATGTGCAAGATAAGTCCTACACTGATTAATTAAATTACGGTGACCATGAAGCAGTAGCAAACCACTTTGCAGTTAAGCCATGATAAACAACTAATTATTACCCCAGGGATAAAAACACAAAGGTAGATATTCTAGGGTGATTCTTTGTCACCACTGTTGTTCAGTCTTGCCCTTAACTGATTAAGCTGTTTACTTAACAGATTAAGTTATGGTTTCAATTTGGCTCCCAGAAAACAACCCTGTTTAAAGACTTCTCATCTACCTTTCGTGGATGACTCAAAACTGTATAGCTCATCAGATGAGGAGATGAAAGCCCATCTGCAAAGGATTGAAACTTTCTCAGATGATAGATATAAGAATGCCATTTGGTCTTATGTGCAATAGCAATGTTTAAAGCAGGAACGTTGCAGTACCAAGAAAATATCAATCTAGGACATGAATGTGATATAAAAGAACTTGAGCAGGAGGGAGTGTGTAAATATATGGAAAATGATGAAGGATTGGTGATAAAACATGAACAAATGTTAATAAAACTCAGGAATACTTCAAAAAACTAAAACTAATACTGAAAATAGCCTTGACATCTACGAATAAAGTCCAAGCTATAAACCAATTTGCTCTTCCTGTTCTAAATTACAGTTTTGGTGCGATTAAACTGGCCCTAAAAGGTACTGGATCAGTTGGACAGAACAAGAAAGATGTTTCACACTTAAAAATTAATATATAAAAATCAGTGCAAACTAAGATTATATATTAATTGCTCTAAAGGAGGTACGGGCCCGCTCAAAATTAATTACATATAAAGATTTGCAATCATGGGACTGCATACATATCTGCGGACCTCCTCAGATACAAACATAGTGACAGTTTTAAAGCATGAGGAGAGGAAGTCTAAGATGGCCTCCCGAACTTAGTTTAGCAGAAGCACTCCAGTCTGAAGTAGGAATGGAAATCAAACCAGAAGTAGATAAAAAGCAGACAGCAGCAACTAAATGTGCCAAAAAGTGAAGAAATATAAGGAGGAGGATCAGATGAGAAGGAAATAAATGAAGAAAAGCCATAAATATAATGGCATGTATAGAGATCTCCTGGAAGCACCTCATGTAGGAATGGTTAAGGACAGGTGAGTTGAAACAAAAAAATAAAATGTTAACAATGGCAGAACAGGATAGTGGACTACATACAGATAGGTTTACAAAGTCCATCGAACATGTGGGAGAAAAAGACAAATGGAATTTCTGTTAAAAAAAAATGGAAACAGTCACACATCTTACTGGGTATAATACACTCATGGCAGAGACACTGTATATTGAAAAGCACAATATTGAGGCAAGACTGTTGCACTGGAGATTGTGCAAACACTATGATATAGAAGTAACTGACATTATACAGAGTGATGAAATGTACATCACATAGGATCACCCACTGCAAACAATTAAAAAAATAGATGTGAGAAAATGGTATAAAGTAGTCCATGAAAAAACACAAAAGAAACATTGATCATTGGAACTACCATACCTAGTAATTACAGTGGTTTATGTACACAGACACACAATCATGAAATATCCAGGATTTGCAGGCAGAAATGAAAGCAATGTGGAAGAAAGATAGTCAGTTCCAGTAGTAGTGGGAGCAATGGGTCTAATAAAAAGAAATTTACAGTCATGCTTAGATAATTTACCAATACATGTAACTTGAAATGCAGGAGATGACACTTTTGGGCACATTGTGGGTGCTATGAAGAGCACTTTTGGCTAACATCAAAGATACTAATTTCATGAACTTTAAGTATACCTTAATTTAGGAATGGGGTCCATTCCTGTTTTGGTATTAGAAACTAAGACGACTTGGAGATACTGAAGTGAAAGTATCCTTGGCTACATCCTTGCAGGTAACAAATCTAAGTAACTAAGTCAGGAGCAGTGATGCTGTTCCCTTAGGTAACTATGTTAAATTAGTAGGTGGGGCTACCTTTAGAGTTTTAGAGGCCTCCAAAACAATAGTTAGTTTGAGGCTTCAGCAGTTTATACAACCAGAAGAGCTATAAAGGGATTACAGTGTCACAGGTCACAAAAGAATTAATGGACAGACAACCTTACTACAATAAAGTCAAAGGGTCCACAGCAGCATTAAAAAGGAGCCCTACAATAATAACAACTGAGTTGGCATGCCTGTCATGTCAGGAGGCTTACTAAGTAACACTGTGACAGAAGTTCTGGTCTAACCTCCATGGAGTCAATACATTATAATTAATTTCTCTAAGTCGTGTACGACTTGACATGCAAATCACCGTAGCTAGCTCATTAGTCTTAAAGCAATATACTTTTACATCTGACAGTGATTGAAAGGCTCAATAAAGTCATGGAGTCTATAGCAGGTTCAAGAGAGACAGAATGTCTACAATGCAAATGACAAAACTGTGAGGCCTCAACAAGATTAAAAGTCACAATGCCACATCCAACTTAAAGCATACACTGAAACACAAAATAATTAAATGAGTCAAGGTAACCCAAGGGAAAAACACTTCACCAGGATTAACAGAGTAAACTGAACCAAGCACAGCTTACTATGCCACAGAGCTGCAGCAGAATTCACAGAACCAGAGAACCCAGCAAGTTTCAAATGACTTAACGGATCCCAAAAGAACTCAGAGAACTCAGTGAGCAGGGGCGATTGCTCCTAGTCTACAAACAACAATGCAGCCCTATTCATGACTGTCATACATATATGTAAACCTGGCCTTGTGCTCCCAATCTAGATGTATTTTATCAGCTAATGGTAACAGCAGCATATACAAACTGCTGGTGAGCCTTCATCTAGCACAGTGCTTTGGGATTTCTTCCACACATCTAATAAAAACTTCAAAATATGCTAATTTGATTTAGTCTGGGGATTCCACTGAAATTTTAGGATTACATAGTGACAAAAACTGACTATTTCAATGGAAGTCTAGTAGAGATGTGGTAAAGTTTTAGATCCAAGATAAATTCAAAGGTGGTATTTGGCCTGCTGATGAAAACTGCCAGAGGTTCAATTCACAATATTTGATCTGATACAAGAATAGAACACAGTACAGACAGATAAATTACTACACAATCAAGTAGACTTTCCAATTCATAAATACTAAGTTTAGATGTCATATTTTACTACATGTTAATTTAAAAATGAAGGAGCATTCAGACTTCCACACCTTTTTACTAACCCTAGACCATGGGTGATTGAATGGCTAAAGACAGGTTTTACAAAATGTACATCAGACAGCTCATAACTGCATCTAAAAACATAGCTGCGTATCATTAATTTAACTCAATTATATACTACCATGACTTTATTACAGCACTATGTAACAACAAGGCTTTTGAGCAGGATATTTCTCTGTTACTTACTCAAAAGAGTTCATTTACATAAATCTTGACCATAATAGTCATCTGTTAAAGAATCCGAGTTAAAACCATTGATGTACACATGCCTTCTTAACATGTAACAAAGTCTATCAAAAGGTGTTACATAATACTACTTCCTGTTAAGATGTTCACTACAGTCTTCAAATGTCTAGGGAGTATAACACTGGTGGCGATACCAATTGTATGCAAATACAGTTCCAGTGGAAATATCCACTCCTAAGGATATAGAAACCTAAAAAGTGACTGCATAAGTAAAGTGCACTAAAATGGGGGAGGTGGGGTACAATTGAACAAAACAGTCTACATACACATGCTTTAGACTTAGACTACAGTGGCACCCTTCCTGTATTAGACAGGACAAAAATATAGCTCCTCAGCTAAAGGTAAAATAATGCAGAAAGCAAATAAGAAATCAGTGTGATGGGCTAAAACATTCCTATGATGGGTTCGAAAGTACCTGTCAAAATCACAAATTACTGCAGTGAAATTGCTACACTGAAATTTAAGTTTGATTTGTCAAATTTTAGTGTGGGCCTACTTTTTTTTTTTTTTGCATTTAAAATGCTATACCAGTTCTACTTCTGAAATATTTCTTTGTGCATTTAAAACGCTATACCAGATCTGCTTCTGAAAATGTCAGATGATGTTAATCAGAATAAATTACTGTGCAACATTAAGTACATGAACATGGATTAAAAACTTGAAGTAACAAACCAATTCCTCAAGCAGTCTCCACTCTCACTTTATGTGACTTACCCAGAGTCCAATAATCAGACTACAGCCCCCAGATCACATCTAAACACAAGCAGTTGTCTAGAGTTTGATCAGTGGCTTGGGCACTTCACAATACAGGAAAAGAGGATGGTCATGCCCTTCCTGGGGGTAGTGATGGTGGTCTCAGCCACCTTGTGCCAGTGCTCTGCAGGCACTGCCTTCAGTGAAGGGCAGAGGTGAATGAGGATGTGGTCAGCTGGTACATGGAGATGACTGCCTAAGCCAGTGACAGTATCCCTTTCAGCACATGTGGAAGAGCATGCATGCATGGACACAGGGACATAGGTGGAACTTGAAGTGACACAAGTACTCATGTCAACAGCAGAGGAGAGGTTAGGCCATTCATAATACATACACTCATAGACAGGATGCTGTTGAAGGTGCAAGCAACCCTGACATATGCCTGTTGTATGATGGCCTCCTTCTAAGATGGGTCTTGACCTAGTGGATCACAGAAATGAATGTGGAAACTGTTGGGGGAAGGCTTCATGGTCAGCAGGCAGGGGAGAACATGTACCAAAAAAAGCACAGCTGAATGTTATCAAGTTAAAAAAGGCTATATAAATAAGCATTGTGTGGAAAACAGACACTGTGGCTTTATACATGGAACTGACAGTGTCACTGCTTTAATATTCTGTCTTTCCAACTGGAAAAAAATATAAATGTGTACATTACCATGGTTTGTTTATCCCTAAAACATGCATGTGGGACAGAAATGTACTATAAGGACGTTTCATTATCCAGCTGACAAGAGAACTGCTTCAAAGTAAATGCACACATGGTTTTCAAAGATCTAGAAGACAGGAAGGTACACAGTCTTACAATGACTACTGAAGCAGAGAGAGGGCTAATTTATTTTCAATACAATGTTCTTCTCTGTGTAATTCAACAAACATAGGGGTAAGGCCCAAGCATGGAACATTTCAAACAGTACCCCTATTTCAATTTTAAATGCCTCATCATTACTTAGGAATCTCAACAGCCATACCAGTTGTTCCTTAACGATACCTTTTTTCTGAAAGTAAGGGTGACAGTTGTCAAAGTGCAGACAGGAACTGGAAAACGTTTACTTATGACAAATTATGGAGGTGAACTTCCTGTTTGTCAATTCATTACCTGTGGTTAAACCTAAATACTTAACCTTAATAAAGTCAAACATTTTGTTGAATTGCATAGGAGAAGAAATTAAAGGGGAGGAGAACACATTTTTGTTCTACTCTGGCTGATGACAAAAATTGTATGATGAACACTGTCAATGTAACTTAGAACAAACGAGGGTCTGTGCTTATACCATTTAACACTGACACCTTTGAGTTAAAATTGACCCTTAAAAAAAATTTAAATCTTACATTCACTCAAAAAATTAGGTGATTTTTCTTTGTTTACATTTAGTAGAAGTAGAAATTTAAAAGATTGCTTGGAAAGTATCCAAACTAAAGGTTTAGGTTGCCATTCGTCGGCTAGGATGTCAAAAAGTGGTACATGCAAATACTGTAGGCTTGTTAATGACTGCCCTTATGTTAATATACAAAATTATAGAATATCCAGGCTCATGTAATTGTAATTCCACAGGGGTGGGCCAGTTTGCCAACCGTTTCATACCCAGCCTTCTATGTAGGCAAGACCAACAGGTGTCTGAGAGATAGAATTTACGAGCATGTTTATGACAAAGTCTACTAGAATGAATAATGCTCTGCTTAGACATTCGTGAACATGTGTAGATTTCAAAAGGTTCATATTTTTTGTTGTTGACAGAATTGTCAGGAATGAAAGGGGGGAGATGCTGGCAACCTAGTAGAGTAAAAATAATTGATTTGGCTGCTGCATTTAAATGCTTGCCATGAGCCAGGCATTAATGACACTTTGTCTTCATCTGCTGGTTTAAAGCACGGGGCAATGGAAGTTGGATTACATACCTAGATAAGGCTTTAACAGCCTCCTTCCATATACGCATTATTTACATTTTTATAAACAATTTCATAACTGTTGGTTTGATTTCTGGTGGTAGGGGATTGAAAATGTTGGACTTCATATATTTACATACATCATTTTATATATATATATATATATATATATATATATATATATATATATATATATATATACACACACACACACACACATATATAAATATATATATATATATATATATATATATATATATATATATATATATATATATATATACATATATATGTGTGCGTGTGTGTGCAATACCTGATATATATATATATATATATATACACACATATACACAATGTGTGTGTGTGTGTGTGTGTGTGTGTGTGTGTGTGTGTGTGTGTGTGTGTGTACTGGCACTCTTCCTTTAAATAGGTTGGAAGCAATTAATGCGGACGTGACTGTGATTGGTTCATGTAAAGTTTTAAAATCCTGTCAAGATAGCTCTGGAAATCAGACCACCAGGATGGATGTATTTTTTACTCTGATGAAGTCCCAGCTTTGTAAGAGGAAGAAAGCACACATTTTTTTATTTTTTATTTTCTACACATTGGGTAACTGTGACTTCAGTTTTTTTTTTTTTTATAGTGTGATATAGAAAACATGTTAAAAATATACAATAAAATCAGGGATGATCTGCACAATCAGAGGCAGTCGAGCAGTATAATGTAGTCACACACTAGGCTTAGTAAAATATCCTAAAAGGAACTGGATTGCACACTTTAGATATACTAATCTATAGTATAATGAAAATGTGATACATACAGGTGTATACATGCACATCACTTTGATGAATATGCACATTTCAGGTGTCCAGCTGTGGTCAACTGAATGAGTTAATGCATAGCAAACACAGTCCAAACCATTCCAAGATACCCACACACAAGTGAACACATACATGCATGCAAGCAAACGCACAGAGGTCCTTGTAAATGCTGTTACAGTTGTCTGCTTTACTTCTGTTTTTCTCCCTTCTTAGCCACAGCTTTCAAAGAACCATAGTTAGTGAGAGAAAAGAAAATGGCAGGTCTTTGTAACTGCTGCTGCTGCAGTTACTTGTATTAATTCTGTTTTTTTTCTATTTTTCTTTGCTCACTAACCCCATTTTTCAAGAGTAGCAGTTAGCAAGGTGAGATGAAATGGCAGCTGTAGTAAAGGATTTCACTATTGCCATTTGGAGTTTGTACCATAATAGGCACACTTCTTTTTTAATGAGCCTCTGCGTCTACATTAACTTACCCATTTGGAACCTTAACTGTCCAATGGGGATTGTTGATTCTGCAAGCCTAGTTCGTAATATCCCTTACTCACCTGTTAGAGGCCAGGCTAAATTAACTGCCTATGAAAGTGAATCAGCCTACCAATCAAAATGTGGTAAGGCCAAGGGAGAGGAGGGGACAGGTGGATGGATAGGGTTTTCCACCCCTTTCCCCCACCTCCTTACTTCTGCTTCTTCTGTCTCTCCATGCTCATTTCTTTATGAACAATCTTCTTTATTTAAGTTACTCTGACCCGGTCAACTTCATATAAAAGAAAAATAAAGCCAGTGTTTGGTCAGATATTTCCTGCTACATTTTGGAATGAGAAGGTAAAAGATCTGTTTTACTGACTCCATTGCTCTACTGTCTTTCCTCCAACCATTCTGTAACAAAAAAAGAGAGGTGACTACTGACATTAGAATCTCTTTCTTATCTTTCTTCTAGCCATACATCAGATTTACTTCTAGGGAAGAGGAGGTCCTGTACATGTGGGGGTCATTCTTGATAGCTCTGGAAATCAGAAAACCAGGACGGATGTCAACCTGCTGTTTTTCTGGATAAGGAATGAGACTGGAGCAGTGATTCCTGCAACAATCATTTAGAGCTACTAGCTGCTGTTTCTTATTAACAAAAAAACAAAAACAAAACAGTTAATTAAAACTGAATTCTGGGTTTCTAAGGCACAATGCAATTTAGTTACAAGTCTGATCTTAAGTCATACAAATTCTACTTACTGTTGAACAGAACTTTCACTTTAAGAGGCTTTTTTCCTTGCTATGCGATACAGACTGAAATACAAAAACTGATGCAAAGTTGCCACCCTACTGGCACATAGGAAGCATTCCTGTCTATGACACGGGTGATCTAGGATTCACTGTGTAGGCACAGATTGTTAGCTGAGGAGGATGGAATGAGCAGCTGAAAAGCTAGCTAACTTTTCAAACAGGAAAGCGTGTGGGCAACTCAATAACATTATGTCAGACACTGCAGGAAAAATAAAAATGGGGGTGTGCAAGGAGTACGAACATGTAAAACCTGCACTCACGATCACCTCACTATCACAAATAGCATATTGCTCCACTGCCAGTGATCAAAGTTAAGTGAGAGCTGGGGAAGGGAAGTAAAACAAATTAATATAAACAAGGTCATCAGCATAGCCTTACCAGCAAAAACTTAATAGGAATGGTCTCCAATACAAAACGTTGGCTAATGTCACACTTGCCTTGAAAAGTACACATAGGCAAGCATCTTTAACTGCATTCAAAGTTTTGTTTTAGTAACTTCAGATCATTTGAGAAATTAGTAACCTACCCTGCTTAATGATCTGAAGGCTTTACAATTTCACAAAGCTCTGGCCAATTTTCTGAAGAAATGAGACTATAATTAAATGTCAACATTCGTCAGGCCTTATGGACTGTGTGATCTCGTGGATGCTACAACCACAGAACTAACATCTTTGATATTTGAAACACAGCAATATTATTTAAAAACAGACAAAAAAAGGACAGTAGGTTATAAAACTTAAAATTGTTAGACCACATGATGCCTTGATAATCAGTCTGCAGGCCAAAAAGTATTGCTTCAGTTACCTTTTCTGCTATTTATTCTGCTCTCAGGATATTTTTGTGCTGTAAAAACAGCAGAGTCATTTTTGACAGTTCAATCTGAACAGTTAAATTAAATACAGAGCTACACGTCTTTTTCATGTCTTTACAAAAAAGTAATTTTTTCTTCTATTACAGTATTACAGGTCGGTACAATATGTTATTGTGATCTGGGCCTCTACAATAACAAATGCTTCAGCCTTCAGAAAAAGATGCACCATACTGTTGTGAAGACAGCACTATTTGATGCCACAAGTCCGTGTAAGTTTACTTAGTTACCTTAGTTTTGCTGCCAGTTTGAAAAGCAATTATCACACAGATTCATTATGACGGACTGTTGAGAGGTATATGACTTACTCAGGGGCATATGGTATGCAAGCAGAAGTCACTGAAATTACACCCAAATATGCTGGGTTTATAATTAGTGGCATCAGGTCAGCCTTCAGTTTTATGACACTAGGGACCAGGATTTGTGCTTACTGCACACATTTAGTAAACAGAGTTGACAAGACTTTGAGATAACACGAGTGGAAGACAGTAGGGGCTTTTGGGCAGATGTACATCTGTTCTGAAAATATAAACAGCTAAAAACAAAACAGATGATTGAAGACAACTGCCACATAGCTCATGAGTTACCTATACCCATCCCTTGACACACTGTAAAACTTCAACTGTGGTATGGTTTTATATTTACTTACTGAAACCAACCAAGACTTACATGTACTGGCTGTATGCCTCAGCATTTAAACTCCACTGTCCAGTTTTACATAAATAATCTGGAAACCAAACGGGCAGTTAATTTTCTTTCCCCCCCTAAGAAAAATATGTTTCAGACTGTTTTTTTAAAGATCTGGATGGTAATACAAGAAAACTTTGAAAATGGAAAGCAGTACATCTCTTCCAGTAGCAGTATCCCTGAAGTCGAAAGTCTCAGACTCACAAATTAAAGCACACAGGTGCCTAATACTACCAGGCAAGTGATGCGTAAATTTATAGTCTCAGGTGGGCCACACTATATGAATCTTGTTATCGCGTCTCCTCACATAACACTCAGCATGCTTTGCATACTTATATTTTGCTTGCATTTATTAATCTGAGCACCAAGTTTGCTTTTATACTACTATTTATATGTACTTAATTCCTGTAGTCTACAAACCACCCTGTTGGTACATAGATGTGGAAACCAGAGCAATCTTCAGTCCAAGTACAGTAGCTACTGCAACAGTATGCTTACTGTGAATACATTGCATACAAGTGGGACGCATCAAGGGCCTTCTGCGGGTGCTTCACATTATATGCTTGAGGCCCACATTTCTCAGTAGTTTGATACCACTGGACTCTCTCATTTGGAGAGAATACTCCTGTGAGAAAGTCTACATTGGGTGATTAGATGGAAAGGGAAAACAAATCATAACTAGGAACACAGATTATTACGATACCTTTGCAAATACAAAATAATTTACTAAACTTGAGGTCAAAGACAATAAAAGCTTTACTTTGATAAAAAAAATGTATGGAACAGTTACTTAACTGAAATAGTTACTTAACTCATCTCATCGATAGCACATCATTTATAACCTTACCACATTATGCCAAACAGGTGTCTGTGAATATAAACTCTTCAGATTATGTCTTTATTCCTCATCACAGTAATTCTTAATTCTGAAGAACCGACAATGAAAGCACTAAATTAAAGTGTGTTTCCAGTGTGTACATCCTGTTTTTTTTTTTTAATTTTGGTTTTGTTTTGTTAGTCAGTATTAACTACTTTCCTGGTAACTGGTCTGTTATTTTTTTTAAATTCTTAGCTCTAACAGCAGCAGTAAACAAATATTGGGTAGGCTGCTCTTGGTAAATCAAAGAAAGAATCAATCTTGAGAGAGGGTAGCACAACAATGCACAAGTACTCACTCTCCTCTGAGGTCTGCACCACTTTCTGCGATACAGAAGGTCTCTAGAGCATGAGAGAGGGATTTTTATTCTCTCTCTCTCACTCACACACACACACGCTCACAAAGACACACATACACATACACACACACACACACACACACACACACACACACACACACACACACACACACACACAGGATTAAATCAGGTAGCTGCCTATGATGTTTTTTAAACATCTTTATTGAATTGTCACATTTTAAGCTGCAATTTGGGCTAAGATGTATTTTTGAAAATTAAACAAACCACAATAATAACAATGTAATAATTTTAAATGCGATTGCCACACAGTGTACATGTTTTCTTTTTAAAAATGATTCATTCCAACATTACATATGTTGCTCAATTACTGCCTTTGCCTTAAACCACACTATTCCATGAACATTATTCTGCATGTATTATTCCCATAAATTCCATGCATTTCTATTAAATCTTCTCCTTTCCTTTTAAATATCCTACCTCCAGTTCATGTATCTCCTTTACAATATCCAGAACTTATTTTAGTTTGAAAATAGATTTTGATTTCAGTTTTATAGTAACTGATTTCTTAGCAGCCAAAACTTAGTAAAGCCTTATTGCGTGTGTATGTAATTCAGATCTTATATCCCAGCATAATCAGCAAAATATTTTCCTTAATTACACCCATTTTTCCCCAACATTTCTGTCAAAGTACTCTGCAGAGGATTTTTAAAATACTCCAACTCATTATATTACCAAAAAAGCATGTTCCCAGTCACGGCCTTCTCTCTCCCTCTCATACATCCATGATTTGTTATCTAACTGATTAAAAAAAAACCCTGAAGTTTACTCTGCAGTATAAAAACACATATGCAAACACCTCCATGCAAAAATCTTAAACATTCTGGACTTTTTTTGCATACTTGAGAGCCTTACAAATTTTGTCTTACTGTTCCTTTGTAAAGTGCCTTTATATTCTTTTTTCTCTAATCATTTCTAACTTCCTCTGACTCTGATTAATTCTTATGGTTACTATGCAATATTTTATACATCCTACTAATTACCCTTAACAGTAGCTGAACTTAACCAAAAACTACCAGAGCTGGTCTTTCACTTAGCACTCTCCTAAACCCTTTAGCTTTTCCTGTATTCTGTTACCAATCCCTTGGTAGGGAAGGCAATCTCTAACCTGCAATACAAACTTCTGCTAAGCCTCATTTGACTCTACTGCCTTTCCCTCCAGAATTATTTGCTCCCAATACATTGATTTCTTAGGAAGTTTCCTCCAGTAAATACCTGCCCTCTTCTTGCCTATTTTCTATACCCCTACTTACAGACATCCCTACTGGTAAAAATTCCTTTCTATGTTCCTGTATTGGCTTAGTTCTTAAAATATTTTCTATTGCGCTATGAATTTTACATTCTATATGGCTGTTATTCTCCTTATGGATTCATATCCAAAATCCTACTCTCTAGATCTCTTAAACTCTCCCATTTTATCATCTTTCTTTTCAGTAGGATTTATATCTTCTTGCTTGAATTGGGCACAACAGCCTTAAGTGAATCACTTTAAAGTAACTCCTTCAGATCTGGTAACCCTAAACCATCTGGTTCTATGGAAAGAATCAATTTATCCCACTTAACTCTTGCCCTATTACCCTCTAATCAAATTCAACCAGATTTTTAATAATCATCATTCACAACTTCTCATCTGGTTGATAATATTTCAGACCTGTACAGAACTAGAGAAACTAAAAACTTACTATCTGTATCCATAATCAAGATATTCTAGTATCTCACTCTTTGCATTATCTTTAATTTCTTCCCACATATCCTTAACTGCCAAAACATAATCCTTTTTACTCCAAACACCTAATTACTTTGTCTTATCAAGGTTCCTATATAAATATAGATACTGCTGAATCTATTCTTGCATTACTGCTACAGCCTTTGTTTTGTCTTCATTTATTTTATATCCAGAAAAGACTTGAAAACTGTCTCAAAATGTTTTCAACACTGAAATAATATTTGTTGGATTTATCAGGTAGAAAATAATGCCAGCAAATAAAGCTACCTTACCAGTTATCCTTGAATCTGTGAATCCACTATTTTCTTTGCCAATGGCTCTAAATATAAAGTGAACAACAACAGGGAAAGAGGATACACCTGGCTGGTTCCTCTGTTCAAACACAGTTTGTCAGACAGGAACCCTCTCACCTAAATGTTTGCCTTCATGACTAAACATTTTTCTTTAAATACATCAGGAACTACATATGCCAGGAAGTTAAGAACCGACAGAAAAACAATGAGCAGTCCACAATAATACTGTCTACTCTGGGCCGAATGAATAGCTAACTAATATCCGAGTTGACAAATTTAGTGCAAATATTACTCCTCTCATACTTACAGCTGCTCCACAGATTCCAGTCCCAACCACCCCTACAATTATTGTACAGCAAGTCTCCTCAGCCTTCTCAAAAGCAAGGAACCATTCAACCATGATCCCAGTTAAGATATCAGTACCAAACAGAACTTATCTGAATCCTCTAACTTAACCTCTTTAATCTAAACATACCCACTGGGTACACTGAAGAAACTTGGAAAACAGCCACTGTAATGCCATCACACAAGCGTGGTCCAACCACTGACCCTGGTAGCTATAGACCCATTAGTTTCACTATCCTTACATATAAAGCTATGGAATGTATTATCATATATCTTCAACAGTTTGGACACTGGAGAATCTCATCCATGGAACCTCATCAATTTGGCTTGTCAAAGGCAAGTCCTGCCTTTTTAAGATCATTCATTTCTTTGAAAAAAAGTCAGTGAAGCAGTGGTTAGCCGTTATACAGTATACAGAACCCACAGCATATCTGGACCTGGCCAAGGCCTTTGACACTATTCCCCATGCTGTCCTTACTTACAGACATGTAAATCCAAACATAACACCATATGCTGTGTGCTGGATACCTACCCATATAGTTGCAGTCCACTTCTGAAGCAGAAAAGGTACCTGTGAGGTGCCATAGGATTCAAAGTTGGGTCCTGTACTATTTGGCTTAAATTTCTAAGACCTTCAAACCAACACTCCTAATATACAGATACCCAACTTTGCAGAAGACTATAAACAGGGTTGGTGTTATTCAAGTCAAACAATTGCTCAGATATGGATTAGACTATGTTAACAATTGATGCAAGAGAAATGGTTTCAAGCTAAATTTGAAAAAAAAATAATAAAGTACAGTTCATTTGGGTAAATGAAACATTTTCCCATCACACCGCAAAGGCAGCACACCCTTCCAATTAGACACTGTTGTAGAGGATCTAAGCACTCTTGCTGACAGTTCATTATGTTTCATTTCCATAGTAGTTTATAAAGCCTTTTATCAATTGCAAATAATTTCCAAAAGCCTCTCTCCAAATCCAAAGTCTTATTTCCCCTTTATTTGTATCTCATTAGATTTATTGGCTGTAATTCAACCTTTTGCATGCATTTGTCCAAACATATCACTCAATTTGAGAGATCTCGGAGATTAATAACTAAAATGATGAATGGCCTCAAGACCCCTCAGTTATCATGACAAATTGGAAGCCCTCTCTCTGTAGATAAACTCTTAAAAGATTCCTCTGTGGTGATCTTTGCCAGGCTTTTGTGCCATTAATGATCCCAGCATTCCTATTTCTTCACAAATCAAATGGTTTCTCAAAACACGTGGTTAAAGAAACTAAGATTCATCAACAGATATGAGAGACACGGTGTGATTCAAGTCCTCTCCCAATGGATCCCCTACCTCTGGAGCAAAATTTCACTACAAGTCAGACAGAGTAGTACCCTTTTACCATACTTACAATGCACTTAGAATCTGGATGAACAGATCCAGTTCTAACATGTGTTACCCTCCTTGAGGCTAAAAGGAATTTTTGAATATGGTTTACCGAACTATATGGGGAAACTTACCATTCTTTATATGGGATGGGTACGGCCTATCTGTAACCAAATGGGATAGGGTATTTTGAGCACAAAAGGGGAAATTGGCTAGGCTTTAAATGGTCCACAAGGGCAGATAGCCTAGTACTTACTTATGAACATATTTGCTAAGCTTGCAATGGTCTGTAGACTGACTGCCTAATGCTCACCTATCTGCCTACAGACCTATTAAAGCTTCATCTTTAGACTCCACTAATTTTGGTAATATCTGCTCTAGCACTGTCTAAAGTAGTGTCAATGTTATCCCATCAGGGAGAGGAGACTTGGCCTTGAAAGGCGATTATTGCCCTCAGCTCCTCCACAGGTACAAATGCTAGCAGAGATTCTGCCTGAGCATAGCACAACATGGGAAGCTTACAGTTCCTGGCAAGCTAATCAGACTTATCCACCAATATGCTTATCATGTCTTCCTTACAAGAGAGATGTGCATAATAATCCTAACACAAAGTTAAATATAATCTGGATGGATAATTATTTTACCTGATGCTGGATCCCTAATCAGATAAATCATATTCTCAACTTTAAATTGCTAGAGCCCTGAGCCCTAGGTGAATCACCCTGATATGTACTGTGCAAGGCTCTTTCATTAAAATCTCCCTCTCTCTTTCACCAGCAATTAAGTTTTCTATCTGCCCTTTTCTATTTCTTAATCCAAGTCATTCCCCCTTCCTCTCTGCTTTCACAGCTATTTAAACCAGCCTTGATATTCTGTCAGTACAAAGTTAGTATTTTATGTATGGACATTGTAAGTATTGATAATTAATTGAGCCCTTAGATTAGTCTTTAATTTATCACACATTTCCTTTTGTCCTAGTGGTGAAAATACTCCTTCTCTTGTCATTTTTTCCCACCATGATTGAAAATAGAAGCTACAAAAGGAGTTTCAAAACTGCAGCTGCTGCTTTTGCGCCTCATCATTATCTACAGCAATCGTCATTACCGGAGAGTGATCCGAGAGTAATATCACTAACTATTGTGTTTATAGAATTTACCATATGGCAGTCCCTACTTTGATAAATGGACTCTATCCATTCTAGAATAATTAAAAATGTACTTTTGAATAATACATAAACTGAGTGTTTTCTTTCTCCATTTCTTGACAACCAAGTCTGCTAATCTCATTATTTCTATACACATGGCCGGATACCTTCCAATCTTTGGTATTCTAGGGACATTCAAGCCATCCTAAGCACCTAGCTCTCATTAAGTTCCAAACACCTACAAAAATATTGCCACTTCAAAGAATCCCATAAATTTCACCAAAATCATGTTCAATCTTAATGCTGACATTGAAGGAGAAAACTACGCACTAGCTACCATACATAGTTCCTCAAACAGATGGTTAAAGGAATAAAAGCTTCATAAGCTTTTTTGAGCTTAGACTACAAAAAAGAACCACTTAGTCAATCTCAGATCAGTATATCTCAACTTTCTGATTGCTGTTTTCCATTGGAAATCCCTGATGGTGCGATTACTGTGTGTGCACTTGGATAGATTTCTCCAAATTCATGTTTGTGTGACCACATTGTTGTTTCATATATACGTTTGGGAGGGTGGAGTTACAGGGAGAGGCTTGCCCCTGCAGAACATTACTTTTATTTTTCATTGGAATGAGGTTACAACTGTTTGTCTTTATCCAGATTTAATGTAACCCAAATTTAACTTGACGAGTCACAGTGGAAGCATTATAACTCAATTATTTGCCAGTAGTCATTTATTAAATTCCACAAAAACTTCCTACCATATCATCAAGGCAGTCCTTAACATGAAACCACACTCCTGGATCTACTAAAACTAGACTCCTTTTCCTGCTTACTTCTAACATGTCAGAGTAAACACTATGGTATCAGGACTTTTATAATTTTCTTATGCTCACTCTCAGATAGATGTATCTCTATTAGTAAAATGAAAGGAGGGCATTTCCTTTCAACAAACATTAGTACCTTATTCCTTCTCAAATGGTTTCTCAACCAACTGACATTCCATACAAGTGTTTTCTTTCACTAAGATGATGCGTCAAATTATCTTATCACGCTGCATGTGTTTATGCACCATTTTGCTTGGAGAATAGAATACCACACTGAAAAACCTGTCAGTCTCAGATCCTAAATCCTAAATGTTTACAAATAAAATATTTATAAAAGTTTCCAGCTATGACCATCGACAAACAACAGACCATTAAATGTATTTTCTAATGGAGTAAATTAGCCTTTAATTTAAGGTTTGCAAAAATTTGTCTCTCTCCCTCGCCCCTAAATTCTCTTTGATAAAATAAATGAAAAAGACACTGAATGTTGGCTTTTCAAATTAAACATCCCTACCTCATGCTAGTTTGTACACATTTGAACACAAGCTTTTCTAATTTAGCATCAGTTAAGCATTTGACATGTAAACAAACTGAACTGTAGAGAAAAACCAACATATTTACAAAATGTCCTGACCTCACCAAAGAATACCCAATTAACCTCAAAGATACTTCAGACTGAAATTGTAACCTCATAGAATAACTGGAGCTGATACACACACACACACACACACACACACACACACACACACACACACACACACACACACACACACACACTCAAAATTGGCTCTTAGACATTGCAGACATGTACAACATGCTAGTGTGCCTGTCCATATCCTGGAACCCATATCTTTCATTTTGAAAACACACCCATAATCCTATGAGCTGGTTATCCACCCCCCGCCTTACTTCCATAAAAATCTATCCATTTACTTCCTATGAACTCACTAAATTAAACAAATGTTTTCTTAAAGACGGTGTCCAAGGTAATTTTTCCTAACATCTAACAAGACCATAGTAATAAAGAATTAGAATTTATTACAAATCAACATTTCAAAAAGGGGACAAATTGCAACATTACTTACAGGGAGATTGCAAAACTTTTACAACCTCAACCTTCTATGTTATATTATTGCTAAATATACTGTGTTTTGCCTAATACATGAGAGCAATCACTGTTTTCATCATTATCCTGATTTAACTTCTCTTAACTGGATTAATTCCAGAAGGAAAATTACTTGAAAGTGTTAAACTCGAATAAACTGTAACAGTTACAAAGCATTTCAAACTCCAATAAACTGTAACAGTTACAAAGCATTTCAAACACTGTTGTACTGCTCTGTATACTTTTATGTAATTTAACTATGAAGAAAAATACATCAGCCACACTGCACAAAGTTCAGATCCTCTCTCCATTTTAAAAGGACTCATCTCCATCACCACTATCCAATAACAAACATCCAAAATATTTTTATTTTACATCCATTTACTTTTCATTTTCCGGCATCCCAATCTGTTTTTTCCTTCTTTTAAACCCTTTAAATAAAAGGAAGGATGTATATTTCTTTTACAATGCATCCTATGAAGACTCCTTAGCAGTAACTACTAAATGTAGAGAGCTCATATTAGACTGCTGTGCACTTGCTGAACCTCCCTACTTCCATATCGTCTCCATTGCATCGTGGAACACTAGATATGCCCGAGTTCTTTTCAGGAAACATATTTAAAAGCAAGCAGGATAAATTAATGTAAGCTTCAGGTTTTTAACCTGGCCATCTGCATTCCTGAAATGAACTTTACACGTTTTCTCCTAGTATCTGGGCAAAAGTTCTACTTAGTTTCCACTGCAAAAACCACCTCTTACCAGGTTTGTAAAAAACTGACTACAAGGCATACATTGCAAATCTTCCTATTAAGTGTCTAGGTTTTTATGAGAGTCTAGATTACCCAGCAAGCAAGCATGATGAGCTGTCTTAATACACTCATAGATTAACTAGGCTAATGACCCCTGGGGGGGGGGGGGGGGGGCTTTTCTGAGCCTGTATCCAAATAGGACATTGAAGGCCAGGCATTTATAAGCTACCTCTGTCCATAAGGGACATGGGTACCAGGCCTGGTGTAAATTTCCTATTCTCCATCCACTTAGTCTTGGCTTCACTTATACTGTGTAATACACAAACTCAGATTCACATGGATGGGAAGCCTGTTCCATAGGAGGAGTAGTCTCTGGGACACATCTGTCTCTCTAGCATGTTCTGTTTAAGTCACAGACAAAATTCAGGTCCCTAGACCTTGTATTTCTGGTACTCTGACTTATGAATATGTAGGAGATTCATAAGAATGGGATTTACAGGTGCAATGTAAGCCAGGCTTAGATCACCCCTAAGCAATCTGTAGAAGACTGAGTAGAGGTATTTCTGTATTTCTCAAACTGTAATTCTGTTTCTTGCACAACACTCCATCTGCTAAAGAGACGTCACAAATGGAACTGCCTTCTTCTGCTCCATCTTCTCTGGGACCTTGAATAAACATATTATTCGGTCCTTGAAATCAACAATTTTTGATTCATGCTGAGCGCCATAAATCTGGATATACAACACATGCATTCAAGGCTCCTCCACATCCCTCTGGAGATCTGTTATGGCATATGAATGGGAGAAAGACAGACATTTTGATGTCATGCGATTTTTCTTATATTTGCTAACACAGTCATCATGTTTGGCATCAATTGTATCTAATGTTACGGCATCTACAGAAGAAAGGCTGAAAATCTGACTGCTGTTCATTACTAGTACGGTTTTCAAGCTGCAAACATGTATGGCATCTCTCACATTCCCCTAACATTCTTAGCATATTTATGACTGCAGTCAGACATCATTATAATTCTATATCAAAGTTGTGATACCGAAATTCGGGCGGCCACGGTGGTGCAGTGGTTAGCATTGTCATCTCACAGCAAGAGGTTCTCCGGTCCAATCCTCGGCTGGGGTGCCTTCTGTGTAGAGTCTGCATGTCCTCCCTGTGGCTCCCTGTGCACCATCGTGGTCACCCGAATTTCCATATCACAGCTTTGATATAGAATTATAATGCTGTCTGACTGCAGTCATAAATATGTTAAGAATGTTAGGGGAATGTGAGAGATGCCATACAAGTTTGCAGCTTAAAAACCGTACTAGTAATGAACAGCAGATTTTCAGCCTTTCTCTGGGTGCTCTGGTTTCCTCCCACATCTCAAAGACATGTTGCAGGTGGATTGGACACTTTAAATTGACCCTAGGTGTGAGTGCGTGTGTGTGCACCTTCTGTGGAAGGCTGGGCACCGGGCTGGCAACTCGACACTGTAAAACTCCACTGCCAATCATGAGCAGACAGGTGATCCGTTGTGGTGACCCCTAACCGGGAAAAGCCGAAAGAAGAAGAAGAAGATACCGAAACTCAAAGCTTGCAAAACCAATAAAAACTTGCAATGTTTAACATTTACTTTGAATTTTATTGCACTTTGTCTTCCCTTTGATGTGCAAGTATTTTCATAACTTTCTCCTATTTGTTTTATTTTTGTTAAGGGGGTAAGTGAAACCAAAGACCCTTTTCAGACATGATCTGGGTAATGCAGGAATGACAAATTGCATTAACAACCTCTTGTGACATACAAAACCTCAGTCGTACATCGTTATGTGCTTGCAAGCTTGCAAGAGAACAAAACAATACTTCATTTTTGACTACCATTTTCTACATTATGTTAAAAAAACTCGGAGTTGTTGCTATGAACGTTTTTGAAAACCTGGTTGCTCAGTTCAGCACTAACTGTTTCTAATGTACATAAATAAGCCTAGCAAGTTTAAACTTATATTTTCTAAGATGTGGTTGATTGTAAAATGAGTGCTTATATTTTACAATTCTCAATAATGTTCCTTTTTAGGTTCCTCTAGTTTTTTTACACAGCCTTCAGATTTCTACTCGACTTTTTGTATTTGCTAATGAAACAAAGGTTTGTCTCCAAGTGGCAGAATGCATCAAACCTCCATAAAAAGTCTTCTATATTACAACGTCCCGCAGTAAATTGGATACCCGTCATAAGACATCTTCAGTACAAAAACTGAAAGTTATAAAGAGTTTTGTTACTTGTCATTTAGTGATGATGACCACTAACAGTTTTCAGAAATTAACTGTAATCCTCTTTGACTAGATTCCCTGGTGCAGAGTCAGTGTATCCTTTTACAAATTTCTCCTGCTGTCCTGCTTAACCTTATCATCCCGAAAGGTGCTTTCCCCTTCTTAAGCACTTCAGAAAAGCACTGCTTCTTTATTTAGTAGGGAAATTATAGGCATTTGTCTTCCCCATGCCCACCAGGTCTAATAAAGTTTTCTTACATCTAAAGTTTTAGTGCTATGTCTGATGTTTAGTGGAAAGGGGTGCTGCTAACCCCTTATTAAGGAATGGTATGAAGGCAGACACATTTATATCGCTAACACAGCTCTGTTGGACACAATGATCTTGCTTTCACAATGATACCAGTAGACCAAGGTCCTTGCTCCAAGTGTGATTTATATTTACTCCTAGAATCTTAATCCATTAAGGTTAATTACACTGGCAGGTGTATATGCCTTGACACTGCTTCAGACTTCTGCCAGCTGGCAGCATACAGAAAGTTACCTTTTTATTTATCTTACTAACTAGAATCAATGAAGGGTACTCAACAGCAATTCAGACCTCACAAACACCTAACTGTATAATTTTACTTTTAGTCTAGCATATTATGCAATTTGTAATCATGCAGAACATAGTCAAGATGTAGAAACATGGCAAGGATCTTGTATTTGTTTATTTTATGATTTGCAAATTGGGTACGTGAAATAATCCATGTAGCCTTGTCAGCTATGTCAAAATTCTCTAGTCCTGCTCCATTTTTCCTGTTTTATGCAAACACATGCATACTGTTATGACTGATTGAACGACAGTTGCCTACAACTGAAATGCTCAACTATAAGTCTCATAAAGCTACCCATCACATATGAAGTAATAGAACAGCTCAAGGTATTATTGTTTTCTTCCGTGGGGAAAGTCATGTGGGATGCCCACACCCCAAACACACACGCATCATATATAGATAATATATATATCACACACACATTATATATATATATATATATATATATATATATATATATATATATATATATATATATATAAAATGTTGACTCTATGGCCACCCATCTTTGGGGCATATACTCCCCAAAACCAGGCACAGTAGTCTTTGGAAATATTTTAGCTGCTCTAACATGTGCAAGCAAGTGATTTTTAAGAAATCACTCACTGGGAATAGCCCCTGTCATAAACACACACACACACACACACACACACATATACATATGTATGTGTGTGTGTGTGTGTGTGTGTGTGTGTGTGTGTATGTGTGTGTGTGTGTGTGTGTGCGTGCGTGTGTGTGAATGCGAGTGTGTGTATTCCTCCGGGTGTTCTGGTTTCCTCCCACATTCCAAAGACATGCAATAGGTGGATTGGACACTCTAAATAGGCCAGAGGTGCATGTGTGTGTTCGAGTGAGTGGTATGGATGAAGTACCACAGCACGGCTAGCCACCCAGCAGTGTAAATCTTGGCTCGAGATGATCGTCACTGTTGAAGTGACAAGCCGACTCCATGTGAAAAAATGGGAAAAAGGGGTTGAGGATGGATAGATGTAAAATATTTATATGGGAAGGCACAAAGGGAGAGAGACAAACGGACTCAGCAGTGCGAGTACAGCAGAGTACCTGGGAGAAAACCCTCACAGACATGGGGAAGACATGCACACTGTACAGAAACCATAGCAAGTCAGGAATGAACCTCAGAATCTGATGCTGAGAGGCATTCATCTTATCAGTGAGCCACAGTGCTTTCTACCTGTCTATATCTTTCAACAAGAAGCCAAGGAAGGGATAGAACAAAAGTACAAGTTTATTAAAAAAAAGTTAACAAGGGCAGTCACATGCTACATAGTTAAAGAGGTGATTTAAATACACACACAGAAGACTACACATAATCTAAAAAAATGTGGGTACAGTCTCCTCCATCAGTAATGACACCATCAGCTACCTCAGCAAATACAACTGGGATATCCCAAAATACTTTCCCCTACATGGTGCCATAACTCACTTTAACAACACATTCCTTATCATACTAAACAAACCAGCTCCCAGCAGAACCAAACAAATCAAATCCAATGCCCTCCCCCCATGTCTCGCAAGAGAAACAGCTGACTCGAGCTGAATGTAGATAAAGCTTGGAAAATGTGGTCTACTGACCAAACACAACAACAACTGCAATATTTTTAGACAGCTTAGGAACCCTTCTAAATCAAAAATCAAATCAGACAAAACTATGTACTTTGCCCAGCTACAAGACGAGCACCAACAGAACCCTAAGCTTTTCTGGAGCACAATCAAAGGGCTACTACACCACCAAACCACTCCTACCACCAACCAGTGCCTGTTCTCTTCTAGCAAAAGACACTTCCTAAAACTAAAAAATTCTGCCACAGCTGCTGACAACCTGCCATCAGAATTTATCAAAATCATTGCAGATGCTATCACATATGTTTACATGTGTGCGTGGGTGTGCATGTGTGTGTGGGTGTGTATGTGTGTGTGTGTATGTATGTATATATATATATATATATATATATATATATATATATATATATATATACATACACACACACACACACACACACACACACACACATGTATATAACAACCCACAGACACAAACACATACATACATATACATATACATATATGCACTCAGCAGCAGTTAGTTATTTCCTTCATAGACAGTCACAGGGAATCTCAGATGTCCCAACTCTAATTGAAAAAAAAAATAAATAAATAAATACATACATAAAACTAAGGGCCACACAGTACTGCATTCAAACTGCCAACCTAACTTTGTCTCCCAAAATGTACAACACTACTACTTCGACTGTTGTACAAATAGCCAAAATGTGGAACACATTTATTTAGTTTGTCTTCCAGGGTACAGCACTGATCTCCACAGACCCTTTTCACACTCGGTCAAGTACTGGTGTCTGGTTAAATGTCTTGGTTGAGTCACACAGTTCGGCAATGGAGCCTGAAGGAATCAAACCTTGCACCACTGGACCACAATCCTCTAAGCCAACTGCCACTTACTATCAGCTTCATCAAGGCATGATTAATAACTTTTCCTCCCCATACAAAAAGTTCCTTCAATAAATTAACATCAGCCAGTATTATTTATCATGGATCTTAATGGATGTGTAAAAGCTCATTTCAATGAAGGACAGAGTGGTACATGGACTTTTTAAGATTAAAAATGAGGAATGTTCCCCCATAACTCCCAACTTCTTTGCAGAGTCATAGACAGTTACTAGGCATGCAGTCTTGGACAGCATTAGGGAGCTTAACCCAAACTTTTCAAAGCAATCTTTCGTTAAGTGACTTTCTCGAGGTCACACAGTAGGCAAATGAATACTGAGGGAATCACCCTTTATACCATTGGAAGTAGCTCGTTAACAGCTCACACTTTGTATTCCCTGTCCATGTCTGAAAAAGATCCATTTTTAATCAATCTACTCTCCTGGTTAAAAAAGTTATAAAATAAACAGTAGTCAGAGACTTGCAGGCACACATAGACAGCAATCTAGCATTTGACCATCACATGTCTACAGAACCGAGGAAATCATTCTAGGTTGCTCAACTTATAAACAAAAGTATGGCATCTAGATCCAAGGAAATCATTGTTCCGCTATATTCGGCATTCATCAGACCTGTCATTGAGTACAATGCCCCCTTTGCTATGTACATAACCAGGCATATCCAACAATTAGAATGTCCACAGAGCTTCCTCACTAAAAGAATACAGGGCATAAGTAAAATGTCCTATGCAGACCACCTCAAGGCTCTATCCCTGTATTCTGTCTCCTACAGGCTTTTGAGGGGAGATCTATGCCTGAAATGACCCCATTATGATGGGCCTCTTGCATATCCACAAAACAAACAGCATCAGAATTACCCATTCTAAAGACTTGAACCTTGCCTGTGTTATAAAGAAGACCTACTGGACACACAGGTATTCATGCCAGAGACTACCCATCTGTGGAACAGGCCCCTCATCTATGTGAAGCAGAGTTCCTCCCTAACCCAATTCAAGTGTAACATGGACAAAAAATGCTTCATCTCCAAAGCCCCTGCGTGTAAATGTTCCATCTCCCAGGCCTCTGTTTACACTTACCAAGGGTACCAGAACTTGTCAGAGATTTGGGATGCATGGCTAGACTTAATAAGGCCCATGTGGTCATTAGCCTAACAAATCCCTATGAACCTATATAAGCTTATACATTACCCAGTGTGGATGGGTTCCATCAGTAGCCTCCCAACTCATACAAACAATGACAGACACAACACAAGCATGCATCAGTATGAAGATGAACCTGTTAGGGCTTTGCTAGAAAGAGCCTTGACTTAGGGAAAATAAGTATGAATAATTCTTTCTTTCATAGCAGATATCAGGAACATATTTGGAGTGCCACAGGAAGCACAGATATCAAGGATAACAAATTTAACTCCCAACCCAAACCAAATCTCGCTACAGTTTTAGTACACTAGACACACACATGTACACATCTGTCAACTATACAACTCTGTGACAAAGAACTCAAGAACATGATGAAATTGCATTTTATTCCCTCCACCATGTTAAATGATAATGCTGAATGTTAGCTGTACTTTTTTTTTTTTAAATCATTCATAAATTAAAAAATCCTAGGCAATCAGTCTGGACACTACTATACACCTAGCCAATAACCTGCCAATGACCAAAAGTGAGAATCAAACCATGTACCTTATATGGTAAACACCTTAAACCCTCCCCCCCCAAAAAAAAACTTTAAAAAAAACACACTGTGCTGTAGGTTTTGATACATAACTGTACCATAATCTGATGACTTTTGAAGATTTTTTTTTTCACTTTTTCCTGTCTGTTTTATAATCGCTCCAAGATCTCTGTTCAAGAATTCCAGACATAGACAAAAATAACGTGGAGAGATGAAAAAAATGAGCCATTAAAATTATATATATATATATATATATATATATATATATATATTTTTTTTTTTTAATATGTGGTTTCATTTCACAGTCTCGAAATACTGAAATCTCGAATTTCAGTATCTGGAGATGGAAGTGTTGAAAGTGCAGTTTTCCAAAACTGTATATGACCGAACTTGGAAATGTCGAATCCGCGGTTGTGGTGGTACACTGTGTGACGTGTGGTTTACTGTGTCTGTAAGGTGTGGTGTGCTCTGGGATATGAGGATGGCTGCTATGTGTGGTTATAGCTGCAGATTCAGGTAAGTATTTTTTTAAGGGTTTTGGGTAGGGATTTGAGTGCAAGAGAGTGTGCTGGGAAGTTTTAGGTGTGGGTTAGGGTGGGTAGGTAGGTAGGTAAGAGTATGAGTGTGTAAGAGTTGAAAGTGGTGGTGTTTGTACATATGTAATGTGTGTTTGGGCAACATGAATGTAGTGTCTAATGTCTTTTTCTTTTTAATGTGAACTCTGAGTTTGCATATATAAGTATGGGGGTGCATGGGGGGCTTGCCCCCCTGCTTATATGTAGGTTAGGTGGGTTTGATTTGTATTTTTGTGTGTTGTTTTGTTGGTTTGTTGTAGTGTGGGGAGGAAGGTGTATGTGTGTTTGCTTGTGTGGTGGAGGGTGTATTTTAAATCAGAGCATCACATACTGAAAGTTCGATATTCTGAAGTTTCAGTATTGTGATGTCCGGTTTTATGGGGTTTCATGATTTTGTGGTTTCGGTACTTTCGTCTCAAGATATTGAAATTCGCGATTTCAGTATTTTGAGATTGTAAAGTGAATCCATGCGTGTGTGTGTGTGTGAGAGAGTGTATCTGTGCAGAGTTTGCATGTTCTCCCTGCGTTCGTGTGAGTTTCCTCCCACATTCTAAAGACATGCTTCTGGAGCATTTCTCCCCGAGCCTCCACTGAAAACAGGATCTGTGGAACCTAGTCAGACTTTCCTGGTCAACAAATGTTAAATAAAAAAAAAACTCTGAAAAGCTTTAAGCTTTAAAACTGGCTGAACAGATATCAACTCTAAGTCTGGACTCACACTTGCATTTTAATTTCAATTGCCACAGATGTTTGTTTTTATCCAAAAGCAACCCCAAAGGTCCACCCCTTGGATTTTCAATCAACTTCTCCAAAACAATGAATTTAAAACAATGCATAGGATTAAATTTAGTGTGCCTAGCCAAAGCATTTGTTTGTTTAGAAATGAAATATAGGTTCCCTTATCCTATCTAAGGCACACTAAATTGTACCCTACACATTGTTTTAAATTCATTGTTTTGGAGAAGTTGATTGAAAATCCAAAGGGTGGTCAGCCAGTTTTAAAGCTTAAAGCTTTTCAGAGATGAGTGTTTGGTGATAAAGGACAGTGAGGGAAACGTACACACAAGTGAGGAGAGTGTGTTGAGTAGATGGAAAGAGTACTTTGAAGGGCTGATGAATGAAGAGAATGAGACAGACAGAAGGTTGGATGATGTGGAGATAGTGAATCAGGAAGTGAAGCAGAATAGCAAGGAGAAAGTAAGGACAGCTATGAAGAGGATGAAGAATGGAAAGGCTGTTATGGAGGTGCTTAGGAGAAATGGCAATGGAATTTTTAACCAGATTGTTTAATGAAATTTTGGAAAGTCAGAGGATGCCTGAGGAGTGGAGAAAAAGTGTTTTGGTACCTATCTTTAAGAATAAGGGTGATGTACAGAGCTGCAGTAACTACAGAGGGATAAAATTGATCAGTCACAGCTTGAAATTATGGGAAAGAGTAGTGGAAGTTAGGTTAAGAAGGGAGGTGATGATTAGTGATCAGCAGTATGGTTTCATGCCAGGAAAGAGCACTACAGATGCAATATTTGCTCTGAGAGTGTTGTTGGAGAAATACAGAGTAGGTCAGAAGGAGTTGCATTGTGTCTTTGTGGACTTAGAAAAGTATATGACAGGGTGCCTAGAGAGGAGTTGTGGTATTGTATGAGGAAGTCGGGAGTGGCAGAGAAGTATGTAAGAGTGGTACAGGATATGTACAAGGGTAGTGTGACATTGGTGAGGACTGCGGTGGGAGTGACAGATACGTTTAAGGTGGAGGTGGGATTACATCAAGGATCAGCTCTGAGCCCTTTCTTATTTGCAGTGGTGATGGACAGGTTGACAGATGAAATTAGACAGGAGGCCCCGTGGACTATGATGTTTGCATATGGCATTGTAATATGTAGTGAGAGTAGGGATCAGGTTGAGGAGACCCTGAAGAGGTGGAGATATGCTTTAGAGAGGAGAGGAATGAAGGTCAGCAGGGCTAAAACAGAATATATGTGTGTAAATGAGAGGGAGGGTAGAGGAATGGTGAGGATGCAGGGAGTAGAGTTGGTAAAGGTGGATGAGTTTAAGTACTTGGGATCAACAGTTCAGAGTAATGGTGAGTGTGGAAGAGAGGTGAAGAAGAGAGTACAAGCAGGGTGGAATGGATAGAGAAGAGTGTCAGGAGTGATTTGTGACAGACAGGTACCAATAAGAGTGAAAGAGAAGGTCTACAAGAGGGTAGTGAGACCAGCTATGTTATATGGGTTGGAGATGGTAGCATTGTCGAAAAGGCAGGAGTCAGAGCTGGATGTGGCAGAGTTAAAGATGTTAAGATTTGCACTGGGTGTGACTAGGATGGACAGGATTAGGAATCAGTATATTAGAGGGTCAGCTCAGTTGGACAGTTTGGAGACAAAGCAAGGGAGGCGAGATTGCGTTGGTTTGGACATGTGCTGAGGAGAGATGCTGGGTATTATTGGGAAAAGGATGCTACGGATGGAGCTGCCAGGTAAGAGGAAAAGAGGAAGGCCTAAGATGAGGTTTATGGATGTGGTGAGAGAGAACATGCAGGCAGTTGGTGTAAAAGAGCATGATGCAGAGGACAGGAAGAAATGGAAACAGATGATCAGCTGTGGCGACCCCTAACGGGAACAGCCGAAAGAAGATGATGATGATGATGAGAGATTAGTGTTTTGATGTATGCATATTTTTGTTAATAATTATTTTAATGGCTTAGTCATTTTTTTTTTAAATAAAGTGGAGACAATGCCCCGATACCAGGGAAATGTTTTAATTATTATTAATATTCATTTAGAAAGTTAATGAAACAGATTTTACATCAACATGCATTTTATGAACTGTATGTATTAACTGTAAGTATTAAAGTGTAGTTTTCAAGACTACTAACTGCAATCCTCAGAAATTTACCAGAAAATAAAATATTTTATAGGTAAAAATATGACACAAATGCAACAAGAACCTCATGTCCTGCCAGTATTTAAAATGCACCTGAAAGAGAAACCGAGACTGAAAATCAGGAATGTGCGCTCTTCTTAAAATCCTAGGTAAGTGCTGAGATCGGTCACTCTTGACCACTGCTGTCTAGCCTTACCACAAGTTCATTCACTGATTACCCGCTTTATCTTAATCAGGGTTACCCGCTTTATCTTAATCAGGGTTACAGCACAACCCTGTTTAAGCTAAACTGGTAACAGGAGAATAAGTTGTTTCTTCTGTCTTTTATCCACAACAACTGCAGCTTTTCAGGGGCTCCTCATACAGCCATGGATGATCAAGGGGGGGGGGGGGGGGCTCACACAACCAAGGGTATCGCAGGTGCCTAATGACAGCTATGGTAGCAAGACAAAGGCTTTTCATTGGTCAGTGCTAGATGAAGGGTGCATCAGTCCCTCACCCCTGAGCTGTACCTTGACCTTTGCTAGATTCCTCAATCCAGTGTCAAAATGCAACAAATGCAAAGCATTTAGCATCAAACTAATGACATGGTCATTTTCTGAGGCAACCTACAAAAGATCTGCATGCAAAAATGACAGGACAGAATTTTTTTTTTTAACGTAACACTGCGAGTTACCCACTGAGAGACTCCTGTCAAATATGAGGGGAGATAAATAAAGAACAGAAATAGAGTGAGAGGGAGAATGACCAAGCAGACCAAATGTGGGATAATGTACTAAACTCAGCAATGTGGAGTGACATAATTCACAGGTACAACTGACAGTGCTCAATGAGAGCTCTAGTAGATGGGGTTAGGAAAATGCATGTGACACATGGCCACAGAAGAATTCAACACTGTAGTAGTGGAATGGATTTTAACTCCCCTGTATCATGCAGCCTTGCTCGCCCTTTTTAGTACACCACATATGTTTTGGAATACCATGGACTGCAGGAGAGGAAAATAAGCAAGGGAAGTATACGATACAGCAGAGAATATATACACAGAAGTACAATTTTAAAGTAGTAAAGAGGACCTATGGCTACAAGAGCTGATTTAGGAAAGTATTGCACATTTAGGCTCCACAGCATAATCACGGCTCCTAGATGTGGCTGTGGTTCGAGTGACAACATGATGTCATTGTAGCCTACTGTTTTACCCTGATACATCTTGACAGTCTCCTAGTCTCCACCAGAGATAGCATAGGCATCAGATTCCCTAAAACCCTTCCATTCTGGATGGGACAGATGGCTGTTGGCCACTGTATCCTCCAGCCAGCCCTGGCAATTGCCTTAGTCCATTCTTAAAACTTGGATCCCCAGCAACTCAAATGTACACCTTACCTGTGTGTCACTGTGGTTGACTGAAGGAAGCTCATTTGATAACAGGCAAACTGGCAAATAGGAATATGGTGGAATGTTTGCTGGCTAGCTCATGAGTAAAAGTGACCGTGCAAAACCTGAGCATGCAAAGTAGGCCTGGATGTCAGAACAAAACCATGAGGTAATGAGCAAGGTATGGAATACAACACTACAAAAATACACGCAACAGGTGTATGGAAGTATTAGTAAAAAAAAGCCAACAATAAATCACAGCAATCAATATGAGTACAATATACACGGCTCCAACGAAAAAGGTTGGGCTGGCCAGTTAGTCTTATCTGCTGACCATTCTTTATCTAGGTCATCAGTATAGTCAAGTAATAAGCATGGGAAGTGGGAAATGCCAGACTAGCAAAGCTGGGAAACAGTCAAAACTATAAAAAAAATATGGTTTGTTTACACAGTGGATTATAAAAAGATGAACATTTGTGATAAAGTAATGCAGAAGCAAACAAATTCACTAGTGGCAAAGATGCATAGTTCTACACTTTTGGTCAGAAAACCCAATGACAGAATTGCCTTTGTTCCAATTACTGTATTTCCAGGGAAGGAAATCATTAACAGTTACTAGGAAAACTGCACTGGTGAGTATTTTCCATATGATTTACTGACACCAACTTGGTGGCTCTAAATGAAATTATGACTTGGCATAACTTGCTCTTGTCCAAGCCTGACAGTTTTATGCATGTTCCTACTTCTGGTTAAGAAACCTTTTTTTCTTTTTATTTATTTACTCATTTGTCAAGCAGGTATATTTGTTGGGCCCTAAACCTTTCTCAACCATGACCTGGGAGCAGATGTGCAACAAAGCAAAATACAAGAGTTGCAGTACAGTTTCATATACAATACATAACAAGACTTACATTCATTAAGCAGGGAGTATAGCTTTCATAGTTATGACTGCATGAGCAAAAAATAAACTTGTACATAAGATGCTACAAGTACTGCAGAACTTGAAATAGGGAGAAAATGCAAATATGTCTAAACTACAGAGCAGATACCATATATATGCCTCATCTGAGATGGCACCCAGCACCCTTACGAAGGCTGGGCTTTGCAAGTTTTGTATGTACTTAGCTAATTGGTTGCACACATTTCAGTTCATGTACCTAAACAGGTTCAGACGTCACAATGACAGAATAGTATCTGTCCCATTCACAGACATTGTTTTTGTACAGGTTAGTGTCACCAGTATCTTTAAAGGAGTTGCATGTGCACGTCTTTTGGGTGTTTACGAAGCTCTTTCCTAAAGTTTTATAGACAGTTATTTTCCTTAGTTCAGCTGGAAGACTGTTCCAGTTAGTCGGCACAGCCTTCGTGGAGATTTTTTTTCTTCAACTGCTATGTTCCTAGGCTAGCAGAAAGTTACAGCGCTGTCATCTTGGAATCTGAGGAAGTAGGTGAGGATTTTAATGTTAGTTTATTAGTAAGTGATGGACGATATTCATCATGCTGTTTTGATCATGAGATAACATTTCTTTTTCAAAGAGGTAAAGAATTTATGGTTATGGCTGTTGACACTTTCCACTGTTTCCCTTTCTTTCTTTCATTAGCGGAAAACACAAAACTGGCTCCCTGGAATTCACAGTAATTTTTCACAGCAAAGACTCATTTATTTCACTAAAAGGGAGTGTTTTGTCCCCCAAATGAAATGTGACTTCTTCACAGTTACAGAAAAAAAAATAAACCAAACCTTATAAATACAAAATCATTAAAGTCACATTAAAGACATTTAGAAATCTACTGACTTTTTACATTTTGAATGCAACAAGGTTCCATTGGGGACTGATTTTCTTGATGTACATATTGATTAGGATCAAACAAACTATTTGTCTGTTTCATCTTTTTTTTTTTATATACAGAACATCCACTGCTACTAGTAACTATTTACAATCTGCTTGGCTCCACAGAACAAGAGACAGATTCCCAATTATGCAAATAAGGTGGCCTGTGTTTGATTAGTGGCCCTGCCAGTGGAGACGTTGGGCAGGGATGGGTTGTATGTACTAATGGCACAGTGGGCAGAACTCACTTCTTGGTGGAGACTGGGAAGCTCACCACTCATGTCTCAAGAGGGGCAGAGATGTCCAGAGTTAGCACCTCTTGCAAAAGCAAGGGAACATCCTCTTCTGTCATCCCACTGTAACCCCCATCCCTATGCCTCATTGGGAGTATGTACTAGGGATGGGGACAACCAAAAGAAGAAAACCTCGAATGGCTGTCTGAATAATAGCCCCTCACAGCTGACAATTGCCTCTATAATGTGGGGCAAATTGGCTGACTGGCTGTAGAGAAGGCCTATGACTGACAAACAGGAAGGGAGAAAAGTGAAAGTTACTACTTATGTTCCAAAAGTGGTCATCTGGTAAATATTAAGTAAATGAAATCAGGGCCGGCTATTTTTATCATCTGATAAGGTTTTCTTGATTTAAGTAGAGAACTTGACATTTTTTAAATTAACTTTTTTTTTCTTTATGCTTTTTGACCCTGAGACTGCCTATCATGTCTCCCAAACTGGACTCAAGTTCATTTTTATGAGATGTCTTGGGTGAGGGGTGTCATTCAGGCAGCCATGATGATTGCTCTTTTCCTAACAAACATCCCGGCAATGATAAGCTGACATTTTAAGAACATAAGTACGTGCATGTTGTGTCAACCTTCAAGCACCCTTCTTGACATGTCCTTTTATAGGGTGAAATCTTAACAGGAATGAGAAGACCTTAAGGGAAAGAAGTCTTCATAAGCACAGAACTCGGAGAGCACTATTAATCAATGAGGTCCAGCTCCCAGAGCTGTAGCTGCAATAATGCTAAAAGTAGGTATGCAATAAAGATAACGTGGCTTTCACCGCAGATGTCTGAAATGGAGACAAACAATGTTTACAAGATATTTCTTGGAATATACAAGGGGCATAAGGCTACTCTAAGATGCTCCTTATGAGCCTTAAATCTTCTTCTTTTTTCCAACTTCAGGACATTGACCTCATGGTCCTCTGGTCCCGAGACAAGCCTGAATGTGTGGGAGTCCCATGCTGTCCATTAATCCCAGGGGTCAGCTTATACACAGTATAATATGGAGAACATGTAATGTATGCTGGCTATCTGAGGATATTCAGAATTGAGCAATAACCAGCCTTCAAAGCAATAACCAATAAATAAAAATAAAGTCCAAGGCTGTAGGAAGCACCCCAGTGAAACAAAAGGCAATAAAAACGCTCTTTATTTTCCACAGTGTCACACAGAAGACAGGATAAGGAACACATAAGGACCCACCTAGTCCAGTGGATGGAGAACAGGAAATTTACATTGGGCCTGGCATCCATGTAGCTTATAAATGCCTAGCCCTCAATGTCTTATTTGGATACAGGACAGCATTATTCTTTTGAGAAAACTTGGCTAGGCTTAGAACGGCCCCTTAGGTCATTAGCCTAGTAACAAACAATGAATCTATAAGCTGGAACTTAGATCATAAATATTAAATCAGCAAATTGTGATGCAAACCACGGTGTGGAATGATTTCAGTGCCCATCCTTAGCTGGGCCTTGCTTACCTCATTAAAAGTCGAAGAGCAGATCCAAGAAGGGAGTCCTTGGATATGACTGATGACAAATCATGACCATATGACACAGAGGACTGCTTCTGGTCAACTTTGGGATCTGTGTGAATGACCATGGGCTAGGTAGCATAATGCGTGCTTGTAATTATGTGGACTCTAACTGAGATTGTGATCCTTGTAAATACATGCCTGTGTTAGTCAATGAGGGGAATATCATCTGTATCCGAAATTGTAGTACCTCACAGCATTCTTCCTATGCCGCGGACAAGTCCTCCAAGGTATTGGGTGCTCAGACATTTCCCCCCAGGGCAGGAGTTGCATGGGCAAAACTCCTTACAAAAAATGGTTTAACAATGTAGAAGGAAAGAGTCACACAATTTGTTGTGTAAGTAAATGTACCATGACAGTAGATGTTTGAATTAACACTGCTGCAGTAACCTTAGTTATACGAGTTACATCCTGACAAAGATATAACAGCTGTCCAACTTCCGAAACTTCAAGGAAACTTCCAAACACCCAAACTGTCAGGCAGCTTGAGCTGAGCTGACTAAAAGACAAGTATGGACTTGAAGCCTTTCAGAACTTGTCTGCCAACAGACAGAGGGAGAGTGAGCCCTGAAAGGACATACCTAAAAACAATAAAAATAAATGTGTACATCCTGGCATATAAAGAATACCAAAAATCAAAGGGGATGGAGGGAGAGAGCGGGTACTGCAGCAGTGATCATTTGAACATCTACTGTTATACTAAGTTTACTTACGCAATTATACTATGTTCATCATATTGATCACTGCTGCAGTAGCCTTAGCTATATTGGTATATTACCCTAGCTAGCTAACTACATTTGGGAGGTGGAGGAGAAGAGTCCAGCAGCTCCTGGAGAATGGCCCAAACAAAGCTTGATCTGGATGTAAAGAAGGAATTAAGTTTACAGTGATTTGTAAAAGTATGTAGAGATGCTGAAGAAGCAGCTTCTAGAATGCTTGTAGAATCCAACCCTTTCCAAAAACCATAGATGAAGGAAAGCCCTGGTAGAGTAGGCCTTCCCCCTGCCTGGCATAGTGTTGTTATGGTGAGTGCAGCAAAAGGTAACAGCCTTAGACAACCACTTAGAAATGGTCTGTTTTGACAATGGTTGTCCCTTCTTCTTACCTCCACAAGCAATGAACAATTGATCTGAAGATCTGAAACCTTTAGTTCTGTTAAGATACTACCCAAGTTGTCTGTGGACATCCAAGGTATGGAGTATCCTTTCTCCTTCATTTAGGGTTCAGTAAAGAAAACAGGGAGATGGATAGTTTAGCTTAAAAGAGACACAGATACCTGCAGCAGTAATCAATATGAAGAACATCACCTCCTTCATTGTTCACTGAAGCATGGAACCAAGTGTGGGCCTGATTCCTCACTGGCCAATGACAAGATCAACGTCTGCAAGGACCGGGGGGGGTGGCTTTTAAAATACAAGGTCATAACCTGACCTCTGACTGATTATCATTGTGGTAATATTTGATTCTATAACAGGGACTGCAATGATTACTATTCCACTGAACCCTTTGAGAAGAACCCTCAATATTTGCCATATTTTTGATCCCAAGATATGGTGTCTTCAAGTAGCAGTATTAAATCACTGGTACTTGTTTCAGTTTTTAATATCATAGCCCACCTTGGGACTATAAAGGCAAAATCAAGTGAGTCCTGACTTGTAATGTGGCAGCCACACAGTCATTCAGCGCATTAAACTTTAAAAAAAAAAAAAAAAAACATATACATAAATAAGCAAGGACGCGGAATGTGAAATAAAACTAATGATTATTCATTTTATTAATAAACAAAAACACAAAAATTCAATGAAATGCAACTTATTTCATTTTTTAAAGCAGTCTCCCACATTAAGACTAACATCCAAAAGGAATTCCTTGAGAATTTTGATTGAGAAGTTTGTTGCTTAATGTCATGCCTTGCAAGTCTCTTCTGTTAAAAATTCTCCTGACTGCTGCAGAAAATGCAATACTATCAGCAGTCAGAAATTAAAACTTTAGATTGTTTTTTTTTTTTTTTTTTGCATTTTATCACTTGTACTTATGAGTTGAGTGGTGCAGCTGTATAGGAAAGTTACTCTGTTACAGGGTTTAGTGTTCCACATCGGGCTACATATATCCTTATATTACTGCCAAACAGCTAAGACATCAAATTAAGGGATACAAGTAAGGCTGCATTTTTCTTGTATTGTCTTATTGTCTCCCCCCACTTTGTAGGTTGCTTTTGGACTGTAAACAAATGTGAAGATTAAATTCCTGTGTTCTTTAGCTTATTTCAAAAGGAACATATTTTGCTTTGTTTAACTAGCAAACAAATGCAGTAAAAAATAATTAATTAAAGAAAAGTCCCCTTAAAAATGTCACACTGTTATAACCTTACACTGTATGTTTCTATTCCAGAACCAACCAAAGGAAGAAGGGAAAAAAAATTATCCTATATAAATGAACAAAAGGTACGAGGTAATGGAAAGTAAGCAGAAACATACAGTAATTACTAGGTGTGGTATGGATACGGTTTTGGTGGGGAATGAGACAAAATGTTTCAAAGCAGTCTCTTAAATATTCCATTCCTGTAACTATGTACCTAACAATGTACAAAACTACACCAGCTAACTCCTAAATACAGGAGGAGGTACATTGACAAGAAATGTATGTAAAATGCAAAATTTACCATTGGATTACCTGACAGCCACAGTGGTGCAGCGGTAGCGTTGTTGCCTCACAGCAAGAGGTTCTCCCGTTCGATTCTCGGCTGGAGCACCTTTTGTGTGGAGTCTGCATGTCCTCCCCGCAGTCGAGTGGCATTCGAAAGACATGCGTGAATGGGCGTGTATTCGTTGAAGGTTGGGTGTCGGGCTGGCAGCTCGGCACCGTAAAAATCTACTGCTAATCATTAGCGGACTGGAGTTCCACTGTGGCGACCCCTAACCGGGAAAAGCCGAAAGAAGAACAAGAACAACAGCCTTGGATTACCTGAAGCATGAACAGTAACTTAGTGAAGAGTGTGCAAATCCTTAAGACTAGCAGGTTTTCATTTGTTGCTCGACTGGGATGTGTACACTGCAGTTTTCCAAAGTAACGGGTATGACAGTACACATGCCATATCACAAACATCTGTTAGTTGTGCAGCATGAGAAGGCCTGCTCATGTGAAAGTGCTTCTGGCTAAATTAACTTTAATGGCACTGAGGACGTTTGTTGCAGCTTGGGAAAGAAAGGTTTCAGCTCATACACTTAAATCAAAGGAATCAGAAACAGTACAGAAAAGGGCCTTAGTTAATGGGACTGTGAAAACAGATCAGCTCAGATTTTTTTTCTTACACTGTTATTGTGTGGAAGTAATATTTTCATATTCAGTGTACTGATAAAATAGAGGCGATGTATTCCCTAAACAGCATGACTGGTTAATAAAAGTACCAAAGCTGCTATCCAGTATAAAATAAAATGCACACTTCCTCTAGGAGAAATCTAAGATTCCTTTCTCAGTACCAATCCATATTTTTGTGGAAGATTAAGTACTGTCACTACAGGCAAATATCAAGCCGCGGTGGTGCAGCGGTGGCATTGTTTCCTCACAGCAAGAGGTTCTCCCATTCAATTCTCGGCGGGAGTGCCTTCTGTGTGGAGTCTGCATGTCCTCCCCGTGGTAGAGTGGTGTTCGAAAGACATGCGTAGAATGGGTGTGCCTTTGCTGAAGTTTGGGCATCGGGCTGGCATCTCAGCACCGTAAAAATTTACTGCCAATCATTAGCGGACCGGAGTTCCGCTGTGGCGACCCCTAACTGGGAAAAGCCAAAAGAAAAACAAACTACTACAGGCAAAAATCTATTCCTAAATTCCACGAGTAAATTAATGATGACTAAAAACATTATCTGTGAACAAAAATGCAGTCTGCATCTGCCTACTTAGCAAAGCCGTTTTGGCATACAAACTTTGCTCATCATGGTGTTTTTTTTAAAAGGTTTTGCATAGGCATCCTTAAAGAGAAGTTCCCATAACAAGTGCTAGCTAAATGGATTATCTGTTAAAAAAAAACAAAAAAAACTGAAGATCATTTTGAATTTGGTGCATACATCATATCATACCACAATATTAGATCACAAATTTCTTGAAAGGCCTCACTATTTACTTACCCTAAAAATGCTATGTATCTTGTCTTCCATGAAGTTATCCAGGAGTGTCTTAAACTTATCCACTGTGTTTGACATATGTGCAAGGTGATTAATTCTGTTATCTGACATCCACTTGACTGAACATTTTTTGTTACTGTAACAGGACCAATAGAAACATATTTTGTAATTCATTTGGTGAAACCTAATCCTGAAATTCCTGCTCTTTCTCCCTTTCCTCAATAAGCTGGAACCTTGGAGTTTGTTTGACAAGGGGAAGGTGTGACAAGGGATATGATGAATGAAGCCCCTGCACAACACTCAGGAGAGAGATCTTCCATGGGGAAGACAGAACATTTTGTTGGGTCAGGTTTCGTTGACGTGAGCATTCAACCATAAAGGCTCAGAACACGCTAGTGAAACCTCTAAAAACTGCACACAATTCAATGTGTCTTAAGACTCTTTTCATACTGCACCCTTTTTAAATCACCATATTTCAGCAGTAATTCATTCCACACAATTCTGTTTGCTAGTAAAAGGTCACCTTATTCTGACAGCAGACATTCTGTTTTATACCCTAAACAGCAGAGACTTTGTGTTCATAAACTGAAAAAGTATACAGTCTAGCTGGAAGCTACAGTTGGAATCTGGAACATGAGAAATTGGATTTTTTTTGACAGTGAATATAATAGTGGGATAAGGACACCAAACCAGAAAAGTAAAAGGTCACCAGGGATATCCAGCAGATGTACCAATGGGGGTTGGGGGAAGACCTGCAGTCTCTAAACTAACATGAACAGAAGCAGAAAGAACTAACTGGGGTAGGGATTTATCTCTATTGTTAGGCATAACAGACAAATTTATTATTAAAAAATGCATATATGTGCATTACATTGTGTTTTATTGCTTGTTAGCCTTCTTGACTGGCAGTATTGCTTGAACCTTGACAATGATGCTGTGTAGGGATTAATATGAGACATGCACTTAAGCATCCTGGCTTTTTTAGGCAAATTTTAACTCCATCTGCTACTGGGGGAAGAGTAGAACTGAACTGTCTTGCTTTTAATTCTGGTTCAGATGGAGTGGCATCAAGATCATACTCTAGAAAGTTATTTAAAAAAGTAAATGTGAGAAGCACTGAGATATTAAACGTCAAACAGTTTATGTACCCTAGCTATAATATTTAGCTGAATTATGGCTTAGCTCTCTCTGTGAATGAGATGTGGAGTCACAAGACAAATCAAGTAAGTTTTATAAATTAACATTCAGATCAGTAGTAGGAAGAGTCAATAACTAGTCAAATATGTTACGAGTGCCGAGAATAAAAAATGCTGCCATAAATCACCTGTCCAAATAGTATACTGACTTTATACCCAATCGGTAAGCCTTACAAATTCTCCTCAGCACTGTTGCAATCTTGTCTGTCTCTGGGGAGACAGCATAATATGTAAGGGGTCACATATTTAAATCAATCAATAAATCAATCAATCAATAAAACAATTCTCAGAAATACAGGAGGAAAACCAGAGGCGAGGCCCAGCTACTGGTGAGTGGACAGGAAGCAGTTGGCTGCATCCCTCACATTAAATTCCAACTATAGGACAAGGAAATTTCTCTCTCAAACAAGCAGAAACTGTCTTACCATAGATACCAAACCTTATTTTGGTGAGCATGATCACAGAGCCATGGTACCACACAGAGGGAGCAATAGATGTAGTTCCAGTCAGGTTTGGTAAGGCAGATTTGTCTGAAACATCTCTGACCCATGTGTTTATCACAGAATGAATACTGTTTTAATGCACAAGGAATGCTGAGCTCCTGTTTAATCAAAGTAATTTAGCTATATTTTTCTTTAGGTTATTTTTGACCATGTGCCTGCAACTGTCAAGCCATCCCAAGTCGGACACAGTCTATTCATTCCTCCGTAGGAGGGAAACAAACCTCTAAGCATTAAATACCATAATGATGCCCTCTAAAGAACCATAGCAGAGGGTCAGAAAAGGAGCACTCTTCTATGTTTTTAGAATGGAAGGTCTTCAGTTACTAGATTCTGTGCAGCTGTTGATACAGTCTTTAACTAGGTGTAGGTAATGGGTAAAATATACACCAACACCCTATTGGACAATGCACAGTCTCCAACAGGGTATTAATGTACATATACTGCCTGCTAAAAACATGTCAACATTACATCAAGTTGCCATGAAGAATGGACTGAAAAAGCAAACAAACTCCATTTCTTATGCTTACTAAATGCAGCCTTGCTGTTTAGTGAACGTAAAAACAAGTAAAATATAAATAAATTCAATGAGCAGAATAACAGAAGCAGCAGCAGTTGCAAGAGCATTACGTTTTAGTTTCCCTCAGCAAGGTGGAAAAATAAACAAAAGGAAACATAATTACATGTGTGTGAGTGTGAGAGTAGACAGCGGTGGTGCAGCGGTAGCTTTGTCGCCTCACAGCAAGAGGTTCGCCCTTTCGATTCTTGGCTGGAGCGCCTTCTGTGTGGAGTCTGCATGTCCCCCCGCGGTTGAGTGGCATTCGAAAGACATGCGTGTATGGGCGTGCCTTCGTTGAAGGTTGGGCGTCGAGCTAGCACCTCGGCACCGTAAAAATCTACTGCCAATCATTAGCAGACTGGAGTTCTGCTGTGGCAACCCCTAACTGGGAAAAGCCGAAAGAAGAAGAGTGTGAGAGTGTGTGTGTGGTGAGAGAGACAGCAAGCTAAAGGGAGATCACAGATATCCCGACAACCAAAGATGTTTCTTATCCTAATCCTATTCACTGGGTTGTGAGAATGGACAACCCACATCACTTAAGGTTACCACCTTTTCAAATGTGGAAAGTGGGACACATTTTTTTAAGAAAACGTGAGATTTTGCAGGACAAACCATACCCATAACCAGATCTTAGGAATGAAGATAAATCTTGTAGAATTTGAGTTGTTTCTGTTGTTATAATATTAAGTTGCTTCAGATGCAGAATAATTGTTTTATACAACTATTAGAAGAAAGTTAGGATTTCTTTTTTCCCATAAAATCTCAGAAAATTTGCCATATTTCATCCTTTTTTGCAGGACACAACTGCCCAAATAGGGACTGTGATAACCCTAACATCACGGAGTGGATTCACTATGCTTTCTCCCTTGTGACTGTACGCTCCCTATACACTTCTACAGCCAAGGGGAGGATTGCAGAGCTGAAAGCCCTCCCCCATGATGCTCTTTGCAATGTTCCACCTCTTCTGAGGGACTGATGACAGCTGCATCACTGCTCTGTCCCTTTCAGCCCCCAGGGCGGGTATACCCATCTTCCACTACCAGCACACTCAAGTAGCCAGGCTGCTAAACCCAATACTTTATTCCTATATGCCATCAGTGCTGGCAAAGTGAATCAGATTTGTGCTTTAATGCAGGATTTGTTTGGGAATTATTTTATTGCAGCAAAACACTGAAAATGTAGTACAGGGACTTTTAAAGAAAATTGTAGGCATTTGCCCCTTTCACTACCACTTTATGACCATATACTTTGTACGTATAGATAAGAGAAGTGGGGGGCTAAATCCGCCATATGAAGGTATGCAAGGGAGGAGGGTGCGTTCACATGGAGTAACACCTGCTTAGTAATGCAGTTTTCGTTTGTGTCTTTCAACGTTTTTTTTCAATGTCAGTAGATGCCACTAGCTATGGGAATCTATCTGGGACACTACAGCAGTTGTAATTATCTGGGCATGTAGGCGTGTCAAAGATTCTGTTTGATGAGGTATTTCACTTGAGCTGCTAGGAGATTCAATATGCAACAGCAGTGTA